>NW_027325862.1:0-36332 GCF_048418805.1 Vulpes vulpes
GTTAGGGTTAGGGTTAGGGTTAGGGTTAGGGTTAGGGTTAGGGTTAGGGTTAGGGTTAGGGTTAGGGTTAGGGTTAGGGTTAGGGTTAGGGTTAGGGTTAGGGTTAGGGTTAGGGTTAGGGTTAGGGTTAGGGTTAGGGTTAGGGTTAGGGTTAGGGTTAGGGTTAGGGTTAGGGTTAGGGTTAGGGTTAGGGTTAGGGTTAGGGTTAGGGTTAGGGTTAGGGTTAGGGTTAGGGTTAGGGTTAGGGTTAGGGTTAGGGTTAGGGTTAGGGTTAGGGTTAGGGTTAGGGTTAGGGTTAGGGTTAGGGTTAGGGTTAGGGTTAGGGTTAGGGTTAGGGTTAGGGTTAGGGTTAGGGTTAGGGTTAGGGTTAGGGTTAGGGTTAGGGTTAGGGTTAGGGTTAGGGTTAGGGTTAGGGTTAGGGTTAGGGTTAGGGTTAGGGTTAGGGTTAGGGTTAGGGTTAGGGTTAGGGTTAGGGTTAGGGTTAGGGTTAGGGTTAGGGTTAGGGTTAGGGTTAGGGTTAGGGTTAGGGTTAGGGTTAGGGTTAGGGTTAGGGTTAGGGTTAGGGTTAGGGTTAGGGTTAGGGTTAGGGTTAGGGTTAGGGTTAGGGTTAGGGTTAGGGTTAGGGTTAGGGTTAGGGTTAGGGTTAGGGTTAGGGTTAGGGTTAGGGTTAGGGTTAGGGTTAGGGTTAGGGTTAGGGTTAGGGTTAGGGTTAGGGTTAGGGTTAGGGTTAGGGTTAGGGTTAGGGTTAGGGTTAGGGTTAGGGTTAGGGTTAGGGTTAGGGTTAGGGTTAGGGTTAGGGTTAGGGTTAGGGTTAGGGTTAGGGTTAGGGTTAGGGTTAGGGTTAGGGTTAGGGTTAGGGTTAGGGTTAGGGTTAGGGTTAGGGTTAGGGTTAGGGTTAGGGTTAGGGTTAGGGTTAGGGTTAGGGTTAGGGTTAGGGTTAGGGTTAGGGTTAGGGTTAGGGTTAGGGTTAGGGTTAGGGTTAGGGTTAGGGTTAGGGTTAGGGTTAGGGTTAGGGTTAGGGTTAGGGTTAGGGTTAGGGTTAGGGTTAGGGTTAGGGTTAGGGTTAGGGTTAGGGTTAGGGTTAGGGTTAGGGTTAGGGTTAGGGTTAGGGTTAGGGTTAGGGTTAGGGTTAGGGTTAGGGTTAGGGTTAGGGTTAGGGTTAGGGTTAGGGTTAGGGTTAGGGTTAGGGTTAGGGTTAGGGTTAGGGTTAGGGTTAGGGTTAGGGTTAGGGTTAGGGTTAGGGTTAGGGTTAGGGTTAGGGTTAGGGTTAGGGTTAGGGTTAGGGTTAGGGTTAGGGTTAGGGTTAGGGTTAGGGTTAGGGTTAGGGTTAGGGTTAGGGTTAGGGTTAGGGTTAGGGTTAGGGTTAGGGTTAGGGTTAGGGTTAGGGTTAGGGTTAGGGTTAGGGTTAGGGTTAGGGTTAGGGTTAGGGTTAGGGTTAGGGTTAGGGTTAGGGTTAGGGTTAGGGTTAGGGTTAGGGTTAGGGTTAGGGTTAGGGTTAGGGTTAGGGTTAGGGTTAGGGTTAGGGTTAGGGTTAGGGTTAGGGTTAGGGTTAGGGTTAGGGTTAGGGTTAGGGTTAGGGTTAGGGTTAGGGTTAGGGTTAGGGTTAGGGTTAGGGTTAGGGTTAGGGTTAGGGTTAGGGTTAGGGTTAGGGTTAGGGTTAGGGTTAGGGTTAGGGTTAGGGTTAGGGTTAGGGTTAGGGTTAGGGTTAGGGTTAGGGTTAGGGTTAGGGTTAGGGTTAGGGTTAGGGTTAGGGTTAGGGTTAGGGTTAGGGTTAGGGTTAGGGTTAGGGTTAGGGTTAGGGTTAGGGTTAGGGTTAGGGTTAGGGTTAGGGTTAGGGTTAGGGTTAGGGTTAGGGTTAGGGTTAGGGTTAGGGTTAGGGTTAGGGTTAGGGTTAGGGTTAGGGTTAGGGTTAGGGTTAGGGTTAGGGTTAGGGTTAGGGTTAGGGTTAGGGTTAGGGTTAGGGTTAGGGTTAGGGTTAGGGTTAGGGTTAGGGTTAGGGTTAGGGTTAGGGTTAGGGTTAGGGTTAGGGTTAGGGTTAGGGTTAGGGTTAGGGTTAGGGTTAGGGTTAGGGTTAGGGTTAGGGTTAGGGTTAGGGTTAGGGTTAGGGTTAGGGTTAGGGTTAGGGTTAGGGTTAGGGTTAGGGTTAGGGTTAGGGTTAGGGTTAGGGTTAGGGTTAGGGTTAGGGTTAGGGTTAGGGTTAGGGTTAGGGTTAGGGTTAGGGTTAGGGTTAGGGTTAGGGTTAGGGTTAGGGTTAGGGTTAGGGTTAGGGTTAGGGTTAGGGTTAGGGTTAGGGTTAGGGTTAGGGTTAGGGTTAGGGTTAGGGTTAGGGTTAGGGTTAGGGTTAGGGTTAGGGTTAGGGTTAGGGTTAGGGTTAGGGTTAGGGTTAGGGTTAGGGTTAGGGTTAGGGTTAGGGTTAGGGTTAGGGTTAGGGTTAGGGTTAGGGTTAGGGTTAGGGTTAGGGTTAGGGTTAGGGTTAGGGTTAGGGTTAGGGTTAGGGTTAGGGTTAGGGTTAGGGTTAGGGTTAGGGTTAGGGTTAGGGTTAGGGTTAGGGTTAGGGTTAGGGTTAGGGTTAGGGTTAGGGTTAGGGTTAGGGTTAGGGTTAGGGTTAGGGTTAGGGTTAGGGTTAGGGTTAGGGTTAGGGTTAGGGTTAGGGTTAGGGTTAGGGTTAGGGTTAGGGTTAGGGTTAGGGTTAGGGTTAGGGTTAGGGTTAGGGTTAGGGTTAGGGTTAGGGTTAGGGTTAGGGTTAGGGTTAGGGTTAGGGTTAGGGTTAGGGTTAGGGTTAGGGTTAGGGTTAGGGTTAGGGTTAGGGTTAGGGTTAGGGTTAGGGTTAGGGTTAGGGTTAGGGTTAGGGTTAGGGTTAGGGTTAGGGTTAGGGTTAGGGTTAGGGTTAGGGTTAGGGTTAGGGTTAGGGTTAGGGTTAGGGTTAGGGTTAGGGTTAGGGTTAGGGTTAGGGTTAGGGTTAGGGTTAGGGTTAGGGTTAGGGTTAGGGTTAGGGTTAGGGTTAGGGTTAGGGTTAGGGTTAGGGTTAGGGTTAGGGTTAGGGTTAGGGTTAGGGTTAGGGTTAGGGTTAGGGTTAGGGTTAGGGTTAGGGTTAGGGTTAGGGTTAGGGTTAGGGTTAGGGTTAGGGTTAGGGTTAGGGTTAGGGTTAGGGTTAGGGTTAGGGTTAGGGTTAGGGTTAGGGTTAGGGTTAGGGTTAGGGTTAGGGTTAGGGTTAGGGTTAGGGTTAGGGTTAGGGTTAGGGTTAGGGTTAGGGTTAGGGTTAGGGTTAGGGTTAGGGTTAGGGTTAGGGTTAGGGTTAGGGTTAGGGTTAGGGTTAGGGTTAGGGTTAGGGTTAGGGTTAGGGTTAGGGTTAGGGTTAGGGTTAGGGTTAGGGTTAGGGTTAGGGTTAGGGTTAGGGTTAGGGTTAGGGTTAGGGTTAGGGTTAGGGTTAGGGTTAGGGTTAGGGTTAGGGTTAGGGTTAGGGTTAGGGTTAGGGTTAGGGTTAGGGTTAGGGTTAGGGTTAGGGTTAGGGTTAGGGTTAGGGTTAGGGTTAGGGTTAGGGTTAGGGTTAGGGTTAGGGTTAGGGTTAGGGTTAGGGTTAGGGTTAGGGTTAGGGTTAGGGTTAGGGTTAGGGTTAGGGTTAGGGTTAGGGTTAGGGTTAGGGTTAGGGTTAGGGTTAGGGTTAGGGTTAGGGTTAGGGTTAGGGTTAGGGTTAGGGTTAGGGTTAGGGTTAGGGTTAGGGTTAGGGTTAGGGTTAGGGTTAGGGTTAGGGTTAGGGTTAGGGTTAGGGTTAGGGTTAGGGTTAGGGTTAGGGTTAGGGTTAGGGTTAGGGTTAGGGTTAGGGTTAGGGTTAGGGTTAGGGTTAGGGTTAGGGTTAGGGTTAGGGTTAGGGTTAGGGTTAGGGTTAGGGTTAGGGTTAGGGTTAGGGTTAGGGTTAGGGTTAGGGTTAGGGTTAGGGTTAGGGTTAGGGTTAGGGTTAGGGTTAGGGTTAGGGTTAGGGTTAGGGTTAGGGTTAGGGTTAGGGTTAGGGTTAGGGTTAGGGTTAGGGTTAGGGTTAGGGTTAGGGTTAGGGTTAGGGTTAGGGTTAGGGTTAGGGTTAGGGTTAGGGTTAGGGTTAGGGTTAGGGTTAGGGTTAGGGTTAGGGTTAGGGTTAGGGTTAGGGTTAGGGTTAGGGTTAGGGTTAGGGTTAGGGTTAGGGTTAGGGTTAGGGTTAGGGTTAGGGTTAGGGTTAGGGTTAGGGTTAGGGTTAGGGTTAGGGTTAGGGTTAGGGTTAGGGTTAGGGTTAGGGTTAGGGTTAGGGTTAGGGTTAGGGTTAGGGTTAGGGTTAGGGTTAGGGTTAGGGTTAGGGTTAGGGTTAGGGTTAGGGTTAGGGTTAGGGTTAGGGTTAGGGTTAGGGTTAGGGTTAGGGTTAGGGTTAGGGTTAGGGTTAGGGTTAGGGTTAGGGTTAGGGTTAGGGTTAGGGTTAGGGTTAGGGTTAGGGTTAGGGTTAGGGTTAGGGTTAGGGTTAGGGTTAGGGTTAGGGTTAGGGTTAGGGTTAGGGTTAGGGTTAGGGTTAGGGTTAGGGTTAGGGTTAGGGTTAGGGTTAGGGTTAGGGTTAGGGTTAGGGTTAGGGTTAGGGTTAGGGTTAGGGTTAGGGTTAGGGTTAGGGTTAGGGTTAGGGTTAGGGTTAGGGTTAGGGTTAGGGTTAGGGTTAGGGTTAGGGTTAGGGTTAGGGTTAGGGTTAGGGTTAGGGTTAGGGTTAGGGTTAGGGTTAGGGTTAGGGTTAGGGTTAGGGTTAGGGTTAGGGTTAGGGTTAGGGTTAGGGTTAGGGTTAGGGTTAGGGTTAGGGTTAGGGTTAGGGTTAGGGTTAGGGTTAGGGTTAGGGTTAGGGTTAGGGTTAGGGTTAGGGTTAGGGTTAGGGTTAGGGTTAGGGTTAGGGTTAGGGTTAGGGTTAGGGTTAGGGTTAGGGTTAGGGTTAGGGTTAGGGTTAGGGTTAGGGTTAGGGTTAGGGTTAGGGTTAGGGTTAGGGTTAGGGTTAGGGTTAGGGTTAGGGTTAGGGTTAGGGTTAGGGTTAGGGTTAGGGTTAGGGTTAGGGTTAGGGTTAGGGTTAGGGTTAGGGTTAGGGTTAGGGTTAGGGTTAGGGTTAGGGTTAGGGTTAGGGTTAGGGTTAGGGTTAGGGTTAGGGTTAGGGTTAGGGTTAGGGTTAGGGTTAGGGTTAGGGTTAGGGTTAGGGTTAGGGTTAGGGTTAGGGTTAGGGTTAGGGTTAGGGTTAGGGTTAGGGTTAGGGTTAGGGTTAGGGTTAGGGTTAGGGTTAGGGTTAGGGTTAGGGTTAGGGTTAGGGTTAGGGTTAGGGTTAGGGTTAGGGTTAGGGTTAGGGTTAGGGTTAGGGTTAGGGTTAGGGTTAGGGTTAGGGTTAGGGTTAGGGTTAGGGTTAGGGTTAGGGTTAGGGTTAGGGTTAGGGTTAGGGTTAGGGTTAGGGTTAGGGTTAGGGTTAGGGTTAGGGTTAGGGTTAGGGTTAGGGTTAGGGTTAGGGTTAGGGTTAGGGTTAGGGTTAGGGTTAGGGTTAGGGTTAGGGTTAGGGTTAGGGTTAGGGTTAGGGTTAGGGTTAGGGTTAGGGTTAGGGTTAGGGTTAGGGTTAGGGTTAGGGTTAGGGTTAGGGTTAGGGTTAGGGTTAGGGTTAGGGTTAGGGTTAGGGTTAGGGTTAGGGTTAGGGTTAGGGTTAGGGTTAGGGTTAGGGTTAGGGTTAGGGTTAGGGTTAGGGTTAGGGTTAGGGTTAGGGTTAGGGTTAGGGTTAGGGTTAGGGTTAGGGTTAGGGTTAGGGTTAGGGTTAGGGTTAGGGTTAGGGTTAGGGTTAGGGTTAGGGTTAGGGTTAGGGTTAGGGTTAGGGTTAGGGTTAGGGTTAGGGTTAGGGTTAGGGTTAGGGTTAGGGTTAGGGTTAGGGTTAGGGTTAGGGTTAGGGTTAGGGTTAGGGTTAGGGTTAGGGTTAGGGTTAGGGTTAGGGTTAGGGTTAGGGTTAGGGTTAGGGTTAGGGTTAGGGTTAGGGTTAGGGTTAGGGTTAGGGTTAGGGTTAGGGTTAGGGTTAGGGTTAGGGTTAGGGTTAGGGTTAGGGTTAGGGTTAGGGTTAGGGTTAGGGTTAGGGTTAGGGTTAGGGTTAGGGTTAGGGTTAGGGTTAGGGTTAGGGTTAGGGTTAGGGTTAGGGTTAGGGTTAGGGTTAGGGTTAGGGTTAGGGTTAGGGTTAGGGTTAGGGTTAGGGTTAGGGTTAGGGTTAGGGTTAGGGTTAGGGTTAGGGTTAGGGTTAGGGTTAGGGTTAGGGTTAGGGTTAGGGTTAGGGTTAGGGTTAGGGTTAGGGTTAGGGTTAGGGTTAGGGTTAGGGTTAGGGTTAGGGTTAGGGTTAGGGTTAGGGTTAGGGTTAGGGTTAGGGTTAGGGTTAGGGTTAGGGTTAGGGTTAGGGTTAGGGTTAGGGTTAGGGTTAGGGTTAGGGTTAGGGTTAGGGTTAGGGTTAGGGTTAGGGTTAGGGTTAGGGTTAGGGTTAGGGTTAGGGTTAGGGTTAGGGTTAGGGTTAGGGTTAGGGTTAGGGTTAGGGTTAGGGTTAGGGTTAGGGTTAGGGTTAGGGTTAGGGTTAGGGTTAGGGTTAGGGTTAGGGTTAGGGTTAGGGTTAGGGTTAGGGTTAGGGTTAGGGTTAGGGTTAGGGTTAGGGTTAGGGTTAGGGTTAGGGTTAGGGTTAGGGTTAGGGTTAGGGTTAGGGTTAGGGTTAGGGTTAGGGTTAGGGTTAGGGTTAGGGTTAGGGTTAGGGTTAGGGTTAGGGTTAGGGTTAGGGTTAGGGTTAGGGTTAGGGTTAGGGTTAGGGTTAGGGTTAGGGTTAGGGTTAGGGTTAGGGTTAGGGTTAGGGTTAGGGTTAGGGTTAGGGTTAGGGTTAGGGTTAGGGTTAGGGTTAGGGTTAGGGTTAGGGTTAGGGTTAGGGTTAGGGTTAGGGTTAGGGTTAGGGTTAGGGTTAGGGTTAGGGTTAGGGTTAGGGTTAGGGTTAGGGTTAGGGTTAGGGTTAGGGTTAGGGTTAGGGTTAGGGTTAGGGTTAGGGTTAGGGTTAGGGTTAGGGTTAGGGTTAGGGTTAGGGTTAGGGTTAGGGTTAGGGTTAGGGTTAGGGTTAGGGTTAGGGTTAGGGTTAGGGTTAGGGTTAGGGTTAGGGTTAGGGTTAGGGTTAGGGTTAGGGTTAGGGTTAGGGTTAGGGTTAGGGTTAGGGTTAGGGTTAGGGTTAGGGTTAGGGTTAGGGTTAGGGTTAGGGTTAGGGTTAGGGTTAGGGTTAGGGTTAGGGTTAGGGTTAGGGTTAGGGTTAGGGTTAGGGTTAGGGTTAGGGTTAGGGTTAGGGTTAGGGTTAGGGTTAGGGTTAGGGTTAGGGTTAGGGTTAGGGTTAGGGTTAGGGTTAGGGTTAGGGTTAGGGTTAGGGTTAGGGTTAGGGTTAGGGTTAGGGTTAGGGTTAGGGTTAGGGTTAGGGTTAGGGTTAGGGTTAGGGTTAGGGTTAGGGTTAGGGTTAGGGTTAGGGTTAGGGTTAGGGTTAGGGTTAGGGTTAGGGTTAGGGTTAGGGTTAGGGTTAGGGTTAGGGTTAGGGTTAGGGTTAGGGTTAGGGTTAGGGTTAGGGTTAGGGTTAGGGTTAGGGTTAGGGTTAGGGTTAGGGTTAGGGTTAGGGTTAGGGTTAGGGTTAGGGTTAGGGTTAGGGTTAGGGTTAGGGTTAGGGTTAGGGTTAGGGTTAGGGTTAGGGTTAGGGTTAGGGTTAGGGTTAGGGTTAGGGTTAGGGTTAGGGTTAGGGTTAGGGTTAGGGTTAGGGTTAGGGTTAGGGTTAGGGTTAGGGTTAGGGTTAGGGTTAGGGTTAGGGTTAGGGTTAGGGTTAGGGTTAGGGTTAGGGTTAGGGTTAGGGTTAGGGTTAGGGTTAGGGTTAGGGTTAGGGTTAGGGTTAGGGTTAGGGTTAGGGTTAGGGTTAGGGTTAGGGTTAGGGTTAGGGTTAGGGTTAGGGTTAGGGTTAGGGTTAGGGTTAGGGTTAGGGTTAGGGTTAGGGTTAGGGTTAGGGTTAGGGTTAGGGTTAGGGTTAGGGTTAGGGTTAGGGTTAGGGTTAGGGTTAGGGTTAGGGTTAGGGTTAGGGTTAGGGTTAGGGTTAGGGTTAGGGTTAGGGTTAGGGTTAGGGTTAGGGTTAGGGTTAGGGTTAGGGTTAGGGTTAGGGTTAGGGTTAGGGTTAGGGTTAGGGTTAGGGTTAGGGTTAGGGTTAGGGTTAGGGTTAGGGTTAGGGTTAGGGTTAGGGTTAGGGTTAGGGTTAGGGTTAGGGTTAGGGTTAGGGTTAGGGTTAGGGTTAGGGTTAGGGTTAGGGTTAGGGTTAGGGTTAGGGTTAGGGTTAGGGTTAGGGTTAGGGTTAGGGTTAGGGTTAGGGTTAGGGTTAGGGTTAGGGTTAGGGTTAGGGTTAGGGTTAGGGTTAGGGTTAGGGTTAGGGTTAGGGTTAGGGTTAGGGTTAGGGTTAGGGTTAGGGATAGGGTTAGGGTTAGGGTTAGGGTTAGGGTTAGGGTTAGGGTTAGGGTTAGGGTTAGGGTTAGGGTTAGGGTTAGGGTTAGGGTTAGGGTTAGGGTTAGGGTTAGGGTTAGGGTTAGGGTTAGGGTTAGGGTTAGGGTTAGGGTTAGGGTTAGGGTTAGGGTTAGGGTTAGGGTTAGGGTTAGGGTTAGGGTTAGGGTTAGGGTTAGGGTTAGGGTTAGGGTTAGGGTTAGGGTTAGGGTTAGGGTTAGGGTTAGGGTTAGGGTTAGGGTTAGGGTTAGGGTTAGGGTTAGGGTTAGGGTTAGGGTTAGGGTTAGGGTTAGGGTTAGGGTTAGGGTTAGGGTTAGGGTTAGGGTTAGGGTTAGGGTTAGGGTTAGGGTTAGGGTTAGGGTTAGGGTTAGGGTTAGGGTTAGGGTTAGGGTTAGGGTTAGGGTTAGGGTTAGGGTTAGGGTTAGGGTTAGGGTTAGGGTTAGGGTTAGGGTTAGGGTTAGGGTTAGGGTTAGGGTTAGGGTTAGGGTTAGGGTTAGGGTTAGGGTTAGGGTTAGGGTTAGGGTTAGGGTTAGGGTTAGGGTTAGGGTTAGGGTTAGGGTTAGGGTTAGGGTTAGGGTTAGGGTTAGGGTTAGGGTTAGGGTTAGGGTTAGGGTTAGGGTTAGGGTTAGGGTTAGGGTTAGGGTTAGGGTTAGGGTTAGGGTTAGGGTTAGGGTTAGGGTTAGGGTTAGGGTTAGGGTTAGGGTTAGGGTTAGGGTTAGGGTTAGGGTTAGGGTTAGGGTTAGGGTTAGGGTTAGGGTTAGGGTTAGGGTTAGGGTTAGGGTTAGGGTTAGGGTTAGGGTTAGGGTTAGGGTTAGGGTTAGGGTTAGGGTTAGGGTTAGGGTTAGGGTTAGGGTTAGGGTTAGGGTTAGGGTTAGGGTTAGGGTTAGGGTTAGGGTTAGGGTTAGGGTTAGGGTTAGGGTTAGGGTTAGGGTTAGGGTTAGGGTTAGGGTTAGGGTTAGGGTTAGGGTTAGGGTTAGGGTTAGGGTTAGGGTTAGGGTTAGGGTTAGGGTTAGGGTTAGGGTTAGGGTTAGGGTTAGGGTTAGGGTTAGGGTTAGGGTTAGGGTTAGGGTTAGGGTTAGGGTTAGGGTTAGGGTTAGGGTTAGGGTTAGGGTTAGGGTTAGGGTTAGGGTTAGGGTTAGGGTTAGGGTTAGGGTTAGGGTTAGGGTTAGGGTTAGGGTTAGGGTTAGGGTTAGGGTTAGGGTTAGGGTTAGGGTTAGGGTTAGGGTTAGGGTTAGGGTTAGGGTTAGGGTTAGGGTTAGGGTTAGGGTTAGGGTTAGGGTTAGGGTTAGGGTTAGGGTTAGGGTTAGGGTTAGGGTTAGGGTTAGGGTTAGGGTTAGGGTTAGGGTTAGGGTTAGGGTTAGGGTTAGGGTTAGGGTTAGGGTTAGGGTTAGGGTTAGGGTTAGGGTTAGGGTTAGGGTTAGGGTTAGGGTTAGGGTTAGGGTTAGGGTTAGGGTTAGGGTTAGGGTTAGGGTTAGGGTTAGGGTTAGGGTTAGGGTTAGGGTTAGGGTTAGGGTTAGGGTTAGGGTTAGGGTTAGGGTTAGGGTTAGGGTTAGGGTTAGGGTTAGGGTTAGGGTTAGGGTTAGGGTTAGGGTTAGGGTTAGGGTTAGGGTTAGGGTTAGGGTTAGGGTTAGGGTTAGGGTTAGGGTTAGGGTTAGGGTTAGGGTTAGGGTTAGGGTTAGGGTTAGGGTTAGGGTTAGGGTTAGGGTTAGGGTTAGGGTTAGGGTTAGGGTTAGGGTTAGGGTTAGGGTTAGGGTTAGGGTTAGGGTTAGGGTTAGGGTTAGGGTTAGGGTTAGGGTTAGGGTTAGGGTTAGGGTTAGGGTTAGGGTTAGGGTTAGGGTTAGGGTTAGGGTTAGGGTTAGGGTTAGGGTTAGGGTTAGGGTTAGGGTTAGGGTTAGGGTTAGGGTTAGGGTTAGGGTTAGGGTTAGGGTTAGGGTTAGGGTTAGGGTTAGGGTTAGGGTTAGGGTTAGGGTTAGGGTTAGGGTTAGGGTTAGGGTTAGGGTTAGGGTTAGGGTTAGGGTTAGGGTTAGGGTTAGGGTTAGGGTTAGGGTTAGGGTTAGGGTTAGGGTTAGGGTTAGGGTTAGGGTTAGGGTTAGGGTTAGGGTTAGGGTTAGGGTTAGGGTTAGGGTTAGGGTTAGGGTTAGGGTTAGGGTTAGGGTTAGGGTTAGGGTTAGGGTTAGGGTTAGGGTTAGGGTTAGGGTTAGGGTTAGGGTTAGGGTTAGGGTTAGGGTTAGGGTTAGGGTTAGGGTTAGGGTTAGGGTTAGGGTTAGGGTTAGGGTTAGGGTTAGGGTTAGGGTTAGGGTTAGGGTTAGGGTTAGGGTTAGGGTTAGGGTTAGGGTTAGGGTTAGGGTTAGGGTTAGGGTTAGGGTTAGGGTTAGGGTTAGGGTTAGGGTTAGGGTTAGGGTTAGGGTTAGGGTTAGGGTTAGGGTTAGGGTTAGGGTTAGGGTTAGGGTTAGGGTTAGGGTTAGGGTTAGGGTTAGGGTTAGGGTTAGGGTTAGGGTTAGGGTTAGGGTTAGGGTTAGGGTTAGGGTTAGGGTTAGGGTTAGGGTTAGGGTTAGGGTTAGGGTTAGGGTTAGGGTTAGGGTTAGGGTTAGGGTTAGGGTTAGGGTTAGGGTTAGGGTTAGGGTTAGGGTTAGGGTTAGGGTTAGGGTTAGGGTTAGGGTTAGGGTTAGGGTTAGGGTTAGGGTTAGGGTTAGGGTTAGGGTTAGGGTTAGGGTTAGGGTTAGGGTTAGGGTTAGGGTTAGGGTTAGGGTTAGGGTTAGGGTTAGGGTTAGGGTTAGGGTTAGGGTTAGGGTTAGGGTTAGGGTTAGGGTTAGGGTTAGGGTTAGGGTTAGGGTTAGGGTTAGGGTTAGGGTTAGGGTTAGGGTTAGGGTTAGGGTTAGGGTTAGGGTTAGGGTTAGGGTTAGGGTTAGGGTTAGGGTTAGGGTTAGGGTTAGGGTTAGGGTTAGGGTTAGGGTTAGGGTTAGGGTTAGGGTTAGGGTTAGGGTTAGGGTTAGGGTTAGGGTTAGGGTTAGGGTTAGGGTTAGGGTTAGGGTTAGGGTTAGGGTTAGGGTTAGGGTTAGGGTTAGGGTTAGGGTTAGGGTTAGGGTTAGGGTTAGGGTTAGGGTTAGGGTTAGGGTTAGGGTTAGGGTTAGGGTTAGGGTTAGGGTTAGGGTTAGGGTTAGGGTTAGGGTTAGGGTTAGGGTTAGGGTTAGGGTTAGGGTTAGGGTTAGGGTTAGGGTTAGGGTTAGGGTTAGGGTTAGGGTTAGGGTTAGGGTTAGGGTTAGGGTTAGGGTTAGGGTTAGGGTTAGGGTTAGGGTTAGGGTTAGGGTTAGGGTTAGGGTTAGGGTTAGGGTTAGGGTTAGGGTTAGGGTTAGGGTTAGGGTTAGGGTTAGGGTTAGGGTTAGGGTTAGGGTTAGGGTTAGGGTTAGGGTTAGGGTTAGGGTTAGGGTTAGGGTTAGGGTTAGGGTTAGGGTTAGGGTTAGGGTTAGGGTTAGGGTTAGGGTTAGGGTTAGGGTTAGGGTTAGGGTTAGGGTTAGGGTTAGGGTTAGGGTTAGGGTTAGGGTTAGGGTTAGGGTTAGGGTTAGGGTTAGGGTTAGGGTTAGGGTTAGGGTTAGGGTTAGGGTTAGGGTTAGGGTTAGGGTTAGGGTTAGGGTTAGGGTTAGGGTTAGGGTTAGGGTTAGGGTTAGGGTTAGGGTTAGGGTTAGGGTTAGGGTTAGGGTTAGGGTTAGGGTTAGGGTTAGGGTTAGGGTTAGGGTTAGGGTTAGGGTTAGGGTTAGGGTTAGGGTTAGGGTTAGGGTTAGGGTTAGGGTTAGGGTTAGGGTTAGGGTTAGGGTTAGGGTTAGGGTTAGGGTTAGGGTTAGGGTTAGGGTTAGGGTTAGGGTTAGGGTTAGGGTTAGGGTTAGGGTTAGGGTTAGGGTTAGGGTTAGGGTTAGGGTTAGGGTTAGGGTTAGGGTTAGGGTTAGGGTTAGGGTTAGGGTTAGGGTTAGGGTTAGGGTTAGGGTTAGGGTTAGGGTTAGGGTTAGGGTTAGGGTTAGGGTTAGGGTTAGGGTTAGGGTTAGGGTTAGGGTTAGGGTTAGGGTTAGGGTTAGGGTTAGGGTTAGGGTTAGGGTTAGGGTTAGGGTTAGGGTTAGGGTTAGGGTTAGGGTTCGGGTTAGGGTTAGGGTTAGGGTTAGGGTTAGGGTTAGGGTTAGGGTTAGGGTTAGGGTTAGGGTTAGGGTTAGGGTTAGGGTTAGGGTTAGGGTTAGGGTTAGGGTTAGGGTTAGGGTTAGGGTTAGGGTTAGGGTTAGGGTTAGGGTTAGGGTTAGGGTTAGGGTTAGGGTTAGGGTTAGGGTTAGGGTTAGGGTTAGGGTTAGGGTTAGGGTTAGGGTTAGGGTTAGGGTTAGGGTTAGGGTTAGGGTTAGGGTTAGGGTTAGGGTTAGGGTTAGGGTTAGGGTTAGGGTTAGGGTTAGGGTTAGGGTTAGGGTTAGGGTTAGGGTTAGGGTTAGGGTTAGGGTTAGGGTTAGGGTTAGGGTTAGGGTTAGGGTTAGGGTTAGGGTTAGGGTTAGGGTTAGGGTTAGGGTTAGGGTTAGGGTTAGGGTTAGGGTTAGGGTTAGGGTTAGGGTTAGGGTTAGGGTTAGGGTTAGGGTTAGGGTTAGGGTTAGGGTTAGGGTTAGGGTTAGGGTTAGGGTTAGGGTTAGGGTTAGGGTTAGGGTTAGGGTTAGGGTTAGGGTTAGGGTTAGGGTTAGGGTTAGGGTTAGGGTTAGGGTTAGGGTTAGGGTTAGGGTTAGGGTTAGGGTTAGGGTTAGGGTTAGGGTTAGGGTTAGGGTTAGGGTTAGGGTTAGGGTTAGGGTTAGGGTTAGGGTTAGGGTTAGGGTTAGGGTTAGGGTTAGGGTTAGGGTTAGGGTTAGGGTTAGGGTTAGGGTTAGGGTTAGGGTTAGGGTTAGGGTTAGGGTTAGGGTTAGGGTTAGGGTTAGGGTTAGGGTTAGGGTTAGGGTTAGGGTTAGGGTTAGGGTTAGGGTTAGGGTTAGGGTTAGGGTTAGGGTTAGGGTTAGGGTTAGGGTTAGGGTTAGGGTTAGGGTTAGGGTTAGGGTTAGGGTTAGGGTTAGGGTTAGGGTTAGGGTTAGGGTTAGGGTTAGGGTTAGGGTTAGGGTTAGGGTTAGGGTTAGGGTTAGGGTTAGGGTTAGGGTTAGGGTTAGGGTTAGGGTTAGGGTTAGGGTTAGGGTTAGGGTTAGGGTTAGGGTTAGGGTTAGGGTTAGGGTTAGGGTTAGGGTTAGGGTTAGGGTTAGGGTTAGGGTTAGGGTTAGGGTTAGGGTTAGGGTTAGGGTTAGGGTTAGGGTTAGGGTTAGGGTTAGGGTTAGGGTTAGGGTTAGGGTTAGGGTTAGGGTTAGGGTTAGGGTTAGGGTTAGGGTTAGGGTTAGGGTTAGGGTTAGGGTTAGGGTTAGGGTTAGGGTTAGGGTTAGGGTTAGGGTTAGGGTTAGGGTTAGGGTTAGGGTTAGGGTTAGGGTTAGGGTTAGGGTTAGGGTTAGGGTTAGGGTTAGGGTTAGGGTTAGGGTTAGGGTTAGGGTTAGGGTTAGGGTTAGGGTTAGGGTTAGGGTTAGGGTTAGGGTTAGGGTTAGGGTTAGGGTTAGGGTTAGGGTTAGGGTTAGGGTTAGGGTTAGGGTTAGGGTTAGGGTTAGGGTTAGGGTTAGGGTTAGGGTTAGGGTTAGGGTTAGGGTTAGGGTTAGGGTTAGGGTTAGGGTTAGGGTTAGGGTTAGGGTTAGGGTTAGGGTTAGGGTTAGGGTTAGGGTTAGGGTTAGGGTTAGGGTTAGGGTTAGGGTTAGGGTTAGGGTTAGGGTTAGGGTTAGGGTTAGGGTTAGGGTTAGGGTTAGGGTTAGGGTTAGGGTTAGGGTTAGGGTTAGGGTTAGGGTTAGGGTTAGGGTTAGGGTTAGGGTTAGGGTTAGGGTTAGGGTTAGGGTTAGGGTTAGGGTTAGGGTTAGGGTTAGGGTTAGGGTTAGGGTTAGGGTTAGGGTTAGGGTTAGGGTTAGGGTTAGGGTTAGGGTTAGGGTTAGGGTTAGGGTTAGGGTTAGGGTTAGGGTTAGGGTTAGGGTTAGGGTTAGGGTTAGGGTTAGGGTTAGGGTTAGGGTTAGGGTTAGGGTTAGGGTTAGGGTTAGGGTTAGGGTTAGGGTTAGGGTTAGGGTTAGGGTTAGGGTTAGGGTTAGGGTTAGGGTTAGGGTTAGGGTTAGGGTTAGGGTTAGGGTTAGGGTTAGGGTTAGGGTTAGGGTTAGGGTTAGGGTTAGGGTTAGGGTTAGGGTTAGGGTTAGGGTTAGGGTTAGGGTTAGGGTTAGGGTTAGGGTTAGGGTTAGGGTTAGGGTTAGGGTTAGGGTTAGGGTTAGGGTTAGGGTTAGGGTTAGGGTTAGGGTTAGGGTTAGGGTTAGGGTTAGGGTTAGGGTTAGGGTTAGGGTTAGGGTTAGGGTTAGGGTTAGGGTTAGGGTTAGGGTTAGGGTTAGGGTTAGGGTTAGGGTTAGGGTTAGGGTTAGGGTTAGGGTTAGGGTTAGGGTTAGGGTTAGGGTTAGGGTTAGGGTTAGGGTTAGGGTTAGGGTTAGGGTTAGGGTTAGGGTTAGGGTTAGGGTTAGGGTTAGGGTTAGGGTTAGGGTTAGGGTTAGGGTTAGGGTTAGGGTTAGGGTTAGGGTTAGGGTTAGGGTTAGGGTTAGGGTTAGGGTTAGGGTTAGGGTTAGGGTTAGGGTTAGGGTTAGGGTTAGGGTTAGGGTTAGGGTTAGGGTTAGGGTTAGGGTTAGGGTTAGGGTTAGGGTTAGGGTTAGGGTTAGGGTTAGGGTTAGGGTTAGGGTTAGGGTTAGGGTTAGGGTTAGGGTTAGGGTTAGGGTTAGGGTTAGGGTTAGGGTTAGGGTTAGGGTTAGGGTTAGGGTTAGGGTTAGGGTTAGGGTTAGGGTTAGGGTTAGGGTTAGGGTTAGGGTTAGGGTTAGGGTTAGGGTTAGGGTTAGGGTTAGGGTTAGGGTTAGGGTTAGGGTTAGGGTTAGGGTTAGGGTTAGGGTTAGGGTTAGGGTTAGGGTTAGGGTTAGGGTTAGGGTTAGGGTTAGGGTTAGGGTTAGGGTTAGGGTTAGGGTTAGGGTTAGGGTTAGGGTTAGGGTTAGGGTTAGGGTTAGGGTTAGGGTTAGGGTTAGGGTTAGGGTTAGGGTTAGGGTTAGGGTTAGGGTTAGGGTTAGGGTTAGGGTTAGGGTTAGGGTTAGGGTTAGGGTTAGGGTTAGGGTTAGGGTTAGGGTTAGGGTTAGGGTTAGGGTTAGGGTTAGGGTTAGGGTTAGGGTTAGGGTTAGGGTTAGGGTTAGGGTTAGGGTTAGGGTTAGGGTTAGGGTTAGGGTTAGGGTTAGGGTTAGGGTTAGGGTTAGGGTTAGGGTTAGGGTTAGGGTTAGGGTTAGGGTTAGGGTTAGGGTTAGGGTTAGGGTTAGGGTTAGGGTTAGGGTTAGGGTTAGGGTTAGGGTTAGGGTTAGGGTTAGGGTTAGGGTTAGGGTTAGGGTTAGGGTTAGGGTTAGGGTTAGGGTTAGGGTTAGGGTTAGGGTTAGGGTTAGGGTTAGGGTTAGGGTTAGGGTTAGGGTTAGGGTTAGGGTTAGGGTTAGGGTTAGGGTTAGGGTTAGGGTTAGGGTTAGGGTTAGGGTTAGGGTTAGGGTTAGGGTTAGGGTTAGGGTTAGGGTTAGGGTTAGGGTTAGGGTTAGGGTTAGGGTTAGGGTTAGGGTTAGGGTTAGGGTTAGGGTTAGGGTTAGGGTTAGGGTTAGGGTTAGGGTTAGGGTTAGGGTTAGGGTTAGGGTTAGGGTTAGGGTTAGGGTTAGGGTTAGGGTTAGGGTTAGGGTTAGGGTTAGGGTTAGGGTTAGGGTTAGGGTTAGGGTTAGGGTTAGGGTTAGGGTTAGGGTTAGGGTTAGGGTTAGGGTTAGGGTTAGGGTTAGGGTTAGGGTTAGGGTTAGGGTTAGGGTTAGGGTTAGGGTTAGGGTTAGGGTTAGGGTTAGGGTTAGGGTTAGGGTTAGGGTTAGGGTTAGGGTTAGGGTTAGGGTTAGGGTTAGGGTTAGGGTTAGGGTTAGGGTTAGGGTTAGGGTTAGGGTTAGGGTTAGGGTTAGGGTTAGGGTTAGGGTTAGGGTTAGGGTTAGGGTTAGGGTTAGGGTTAGGGTTAGGGTTAGGGTTAGGGTTAGGGTTAGGGTTAGGGTTAGGGTTAGGGTTAGGGTTAGGGTTAGGGTTAGGGTTAGGGTTAGGGTTAGGGTTAGGGTTAGGGTTAGGGTTAGGGTTAGGGTTAGGGTTAGGGTTAGGGTTAGGGTTAGGGTTAGGGTTAGGGTTAGGGTTAGGGTTAGGGTTAGGGTTAGGGTTAGGGTTAGGGTTAGGGTTAGGGTTAGGGTTAGGGTTAGGGTTAGGGTTAGGGTTAGGGTTAGGGTTAGGGTTAGGGTTAGGGTTAGGGTTAGGGTTAGGGTTAGGGTTAGGGTTAGGGTTAGGGTTAGGGTTAGGGTTAGGGTTAGGGTTAGGGTTAGGGTTAGGGTTAGGGTTAGGGTTAGGGTTAGGGTTAGGGTTAGGGTTAGGGTTAGGGTTAGGGTTAGGGTTAGGGTTAGGGTTAGGGTTAGGGTTAGGGTTAGGGTTAGGGTTAGGGTTAGGGTTAGGGTTAGGGTTAGGGTTAGGGTTAGGGTTAGGGTTAGGGTTAGGGTTAGGGTTAGGGTTAGGGTTAGGGTTAGGGTTAGGGTTAGGGTTAGGGTTAGGGTTAGGGTTAGGGTTAGGGTTAGGGTTAGGGTTAGGGTTAGGGTTAGGGTTAGGGTTAGGGTTAGGGTTAGGGTTAGGGTTAGGGTTAGGGTTAGGGTTAGGGTTAGGGTTAGGGTTAGGGTTAGGGTTAGGGTTAGGGTTAGGGTTAGGGTTAGGGTTAGGGTTAGGGTTAGGGTTAGGGTTAGGGTTAGGGTTAGGGTTAGGGTTAGGGTTAGGGTTAGGGTTAGGGTTAGGGTTAGGGTTAGGGTTAGGGTTAGGGTTAGGGTTAGGGTTAGGGTTAGGGTTAGGGTTAGGGTTAGGGTTAGGGTTAGGGTTAGGGTTAGGGTTAGGGTTAGGGTTAGGGTTAGGGTTAGGGTTAGGGTTAGGGTTAGGGTTAGGGTTAGGGTTAGGGTTAGGGTTAGGGTTAGGGTTAGGGTTAGGGTTAGGGTTAGGGTTAGGGTTAGGGTTAGGGTTAGGGTTAGGGTTAGGGTTAGGGTTAGGGTTAGGGTTAGGGTTAGGGTTAGGGTTAGGGTTAGGGTTAGGGTTAGGGTTAGGGTTAGGGTTAGGGTTAGGGTTAGGGTTAGGGTTAGGGTTAGGGTTAGGGTTAGGGTTAGGGTTAGGGTTAGGGTTAGGGTTAGGGTTAGGGTTAGGGTTAGGGTTAGGGTTAGGGTTAGGGTTAGGGTTAGGGTTAGGGTTAGGGTTAGGGTTAGGGTTAGGGTTAGGGTTAGGGTTAGGGTTAGGGTTAGGGTTAGGGTTAGGGTTAGGGTTAGGGTTAGGGTTAGGGTTAGGGTTAGGGTTAGGGTTAGGGTTAGGGTTAGGGTTAGGGTTAGGGTTAGGGTTAGGGTTAGGGTTAGGGTTAGGGTTAGGGTTAGGGTTAGGGTTAGGGTTAGGGTTAGGGTTAGGGTTAGGGTTAGGGTTAGGGTTAGGGTTAGGGTTAGGGTTAGGGTTAGGGTTAGGGTTAGGGTTAGGGTTAGGGTTAGGGTTAGGGTTAGGGTTAGGGTTAGGGTTAGGGTTAGGGTTAGGGTTAGGGTTAGGGTTAGGGTTAGGGTTAGGGTTAGGGTTAGGGTTAGGGTTAGGGTTAGGGTTAGGGTTAGGGTTAGGGTTAGGGTTAGGGTTAGGGTTAGGGTTAGGGTTAGGGTTAGGGTTAGGGTTAGGGTTAGGGTTAGGGTTAGGGTTAGGGTTAGGGTTAGGGTTAGGGTTAGGGTTAGGGTTAGGGTTAGGGTTAGGGTTAGGGTTAGGGTTAGGGTTAGGGTTAGGGTTAGGGTTAGGGTTAGGGTTAGGGTTAGGGTTAGGGTTAGGGTTAGGGTTAGGGTTAGGGTTAGGGTTAGGGTTAGGGTTAGGGTTAGGGTTAGGGTTAGGGTTAGGGTTAGGGTTAGGGTTAGGGTTAGGGTTAGGGTTAGGGTTAGGGTTAGGGTTAGGGTTAGGGTTAGGGTTAGGGTTAGGGTTAGGGTTAGGGTTAGGGTTAGGGTTAGGGTTAGGGTTAGGGTTAGGGTTAGGGTTAGGGTTAGGGTTAGGGTTAGGGTTAGGGTTAGGGTTAGGGTTAGGGTTAGGGTTAGGGTTAGGGTTAGGGTTAGGGTTAGGGTTAGGGTTAGGGTTAGGGTTAGGGTTAGGGTTAGGGTTAGGGTTAGGGTTAGGGTTAGGGTTAGGGTTAGGGTTAGGGTTAGGGTTAGGGTTAGGGTTAGGGTTAGGGTTAGGGTTAGGGTTAGGGTTAGGGTTAGGGTTAGGGTTAGGGTTAGGGTTAGGGTTAGGGTTAGGGTTAGGGTTAGGGTTAGGGTTAGGGTTAGGGTTAGGGTTAGGGTTAGGGTTAGGGTTAGGGTTAGGGTTAGGGTTAGGGTTAGGGTTAGGGTTAGGGTTAGGGTTAGGGTTAGGGTTAGGGTTAGGGTTAGGGTTAGGGTTAGGGTTAGGGTTAGGGTTAGGGTTAGGGTTAGGGTTAGGGTTAGGGTTAGGGTTAGGGTTAGGGTTAGGGTTAGGGTTAGGGTTAGGGTTAGGGTTAGGGTTAGGGTTAGGGTTAGGGTTAGGGTTAGGGTTAGGGTTAGGGTTAGGGTTAGGGTTAGGGTTAGGGTTAGGGTTAGGGTTAGGGTTAGGGTTAGGGTTAGGGTTAGGGTTAGGGTTAGGGTTAGGGTTAGGGTTAGGGTTAGGGTTAGGGTTAGGGTTAGGGTTAGGGTTAGGGTTAGGGTTAGGGTTAGGGTTAGGGTTAGGGTTAGGGTTAGGGTTAGGGTTAGGGTTAGGGTTAGGGTTAGGGTTAGGGTTAGGGTTAGGGTTAGGGTTAGGGTTAGGGTTAGGGTTAGGGTTAGGGTTAGGGTTAGGGTTAGGGTTAGGGTTAGGGTTAGGGTTAGGGTTAGGGTTAGGGTTAGGGTTAGGGTTAGGGTTAGGGTTAGGGTTAGGGTTAGGGTTAGGGTTAGGGTTAGGGTTAGGGTTAGGGTTAGGGTTAGGGTTAGGGTTAGGGTTAGGGTTAGGGTTAGGGTTAGGGTTAGGGTTAGGGTTAGGGTTAGGGTTAGGGTTAGGGTTAGGGTTAGGGTTAGGGTTAGGGTTAGGGTTAGGGTTAGGGTTAGGGTTAGGGTTAGGGTTAGGGTTAGGGTTAGGGTTAGGGTTAGGGTTAGGGTTAGGGTTAGGGTTAGGGTTAGGGTTAGGGTTAGGGTTAGGGTTAGGGTTAGGGTTAGGGTTAGGGTTAGGGTTAGGGTTAGGGTTAGGGTTAGGGTTAGGGTTAGGGTTAGGGTTAGGGTTAGGGTTAGGGTTAGGGTTAGGGTTAGGGTTAGGGTTAGGGTTAGGGTTAGGGTTAGGGTTAGGGTTAGGGTTAGGGTTAGGGTTAGGGTTAGGGTTAGGGTTAGGGTTAGGGTTAGGGTTAGGGTTAGGGTTAGGGTTAGGGTTAGGGTTAGGGTTAGGGTTAGGGTTAGGGTTAGGGTTAGGGTTAGGGTTAGGGTTAGGGTTAGGGTTAGGGTTAGGGTTAGGGTTAGGGTTAGGGTTAGGGTTAGGGTTAGGGTTAGGGTTAGGGTTAGGGTTAGGGTTAGGGTTAGGGTTAGGGTTAGGGTTAGGGTTAGGGTTAGGGTTAGGGTTAGGGTTAGGGTTAGGGTTAGGGTTAGGGTTAGGGTTAGGGTTAGGGTTAGGGTTAGGGTTAGGGTTAGGGTTAGGGTTAGGGTTAGGGTTAGGGTTAGGGTTAGGGTTAGGGTTAGGGTTAGGGTTAGGGTTAGGGTTAGGGTTAGGGTTAGGGTTAGGGTTAGGGTTAGGGTTAGGGTTAGGGTTAGGGTTAGGGTTAGGGTTAGGGTTAGGGTTAGGGTTAGGGTTAGGGTTAGGGTTAGGGTTAGGGTTAGGGTTAGGGTTAGGGTTAGGGTTAGGGTTAGGGTTAGGGTTAGGGTTAGGGTTAGGGTTAGGGTTAGGGTTAGGGTTAGGGTTAGGGTTAGGGTTAGGGTTAGGGTTAGGGTTAGGGTTAGGGTTAGGGTTAGGGTTAGGGTTAGGGTTAGGGTTAGGGTTAGGGTTAGGGTTAGGGTTAGGGTTAGGGTTAGGGTTAGGGTTAGGGTTAGGGTTAGGGTTAGGGTTAGGGTTAGGGTTAGGGTTAGGGTTAGGGTTAGGGTTAGGGTTAGGGTTAGGGTTAGGGTTAGGGTTAGGGTTAGGGTTAGGGTTAGGGTTAGGGTTAGGGTTAGGGTTAGGGTTAGGGTTAGGGTTAGGGTTAGGGTTAGGGTTAGGGTTAGGGTTAGGGTTAGGGTTAGGGTTAGGGTTAGGGTTAGGGTTAGGGTTAGGGTTAGGGTTAGGGTTAGGGTTAGGGTTAGGGTTAGGGTTAGGGTTAGGGTTAGGGTTAGGGTTAGGGTTAGGGTTAGGGTTAGGGTTAGGGTTAGGGTTAGGGTTAGGGTTAGGGTTAGGGTTAGGGTTAGGGTTAGGGTTAGGGTTAGGGTTAGGGTTAGGGTTAGGGTTAGGGTTAGGGTTAGGGTTAGGGTTAGGGTTAGGGTTAGGGTTAGGGTTAGGGTTAGGGTTAGGGTTAGGGTTAGGGTTAGGGTTAGGGTTAGGGTTAGGGTTAGGGTTAGGGTTAGGGTTAGGGTTAGGGTTAGGGTTAGGGTTAGGGTTAGGGTTAGGGTTAGGGTTAGGGTTAGGGTTAGGGTTAGGGTTAGGGTTAGGGTTAGGGTTAGGGTTAGGGTTAGGGTTAGGGTTAGGGTTAGGGTTAGGGTTAGGGTTAGGGTTAGGGTTAGGGTTAGGGTTAGGGTTAGGGTTAGGGTTAGGGTTAGGGTTAGGGTTAGGGTTAGGGTTAGGGTTAGGGTTAGGGTTAGGGTTAGGGTTAGGGTTAGGGTTAGGGTTAGGGTTAGGGTTAGGGTTAGGGTTAGGGTTAGGGTTAGGGTTAGGGTTAGGGTTAGGGTTAGGGTTAGGGTTAGGGTTAGGGTTAGGGTTAGGGTTAGGGTTAGGGTTAGGGTTAGGGTTAGGGTTAGGGTTAGGGTTAGGGTTAGGGTTAGGGTTAGGGTTAGGGTTAGGGTTAGGGTTAGGGTTAGGGTTAGGGTTAGGGTTAGGGTTAGGGTTAGGGTTAGGGTTAGGGTTAGGGTTAGGGTTAGGGTTAGGGTTAGGGTTAGGGTTAGGGTTAGGGTTAGGGTTAGGGTTAGGGTTAGGGTTAGGGTTAGGGTTAGGGTTAGGGTTAGGGTTAGGGTTAGGGTTAGGGTTAGGGTTAGGGTTAGGGTTAGGGTTAGGGTTAGGGTTAGGGTTAGGGTTAGGGTTAGGGTTAGGGTTAGGGTTAGGGTTAGGGTTAGGGTTAGGGTTAGGGTTAGGGTTAGGGTTAGGGTTAGGGTTAGGGTTAGGGTTAGGGTTAGGGTTAGGGTTAGGGTTAGGGTTAGGGTTAGGGTTAGGGTTAGGGTTAGGGTTAGGGTTAGGGTTAGGGTTAGGGTTAGGGTTAGGGTTAGGGTTAGGGTTAGGGTTAGGGTTAGGGTTAGGGTTAGGGTTAGGGTTAGGGTTAGGGTTAGGGTTAGGGTTAGGGTTAGGGTTAGGGTTAGGGTTAGGGTTAGGGTTAGGGTTAGGGTTAGGGTTAGGGTTAGGGTTAGGGTTAGGGTTAGGGTTAGGGTTAGGGTTAGGGTTAGGGTTAGGGTTAGGGTTAGGGTTAGGGTTAGGGTTAGGGTTAGGGTTAGGGTTAGGGTTAGGGTTAGGGTTAGGGTTAGGGTTAGGGTTAGGGTTAGGGTTAGGGTTAGGGTTAGGGTTAGGGTTAGGGTTAGGGTTAGGGTTAGGGTTAGGGTTAGGGTTAGGGTTAGGGTTAGGGTTAGGGTTAGGGTTAGGGTTAGGGTTAGGGTTAGGGTTAGGGTTAGGGTTAGGGTTAGGGTTAGGGTTAGGGTTAGGGTTAGGGTTAGGGTTAGGGTTAGGGTTAGGGTTAGGGTTAGGGTTAGGGTTAGGGTTAGGGTTAGGGTTAGGGTTAGGGTTAGGGTTAGGGTTAGGGTTAGGGTTAGGGTTAGGGTTAGGGTTAGGGTTAGGGTTAGGGTTAGGGTTAGGGTTAGGGTTAGGGTTAGGGTTAGGGTTAGGGTTAGGGTTAGGGTTAGGGTTAGGGTTAGGGTTAGGGTTAGGGTTAGGGTTAGGGTTAGGGTTAGGGTTAGGGTTAGGGTTAGGGTTAGGGTTAGGGTTAGGGTTAGGGTTAGGGTTAGGGTTAGGGTTAGGGTTAGGGTTAGGGTTAGGGTTAGGGTTAGGGTTAGGGTTAGGGTTAGGGTTAGGGTTAGGGTTAGGGTTAGGGTTAGGGTTAGGGTTAGGGTTAGGGTTAGGGTTAGGGTTAGGGTTAGGGTTAGGGTTAGGGTTAGGGTTAGGGTTAGGGTTAGGGTTAGGGTTAGGGTTAGGGTTAGGGTTAGGGTTAGGGTTAGGGTTAGGGTTAGGGTTAGGGTTAGGGTTAGGGTTAGGGTTAGGGTTAGGGTTAGGGTTAGGGTTAGGGTTAGGGTTAGGGTTAGGGTTAGGGTTAGGGTTAGGGTTAGGGTTAGGGTTAGGGTTAGGGTTAGGGTTAGGGTTAGGGTTAGGGTTAGGGTTAGGGTTAGGGTTAGGGTTAGGGTTAGGGTTAGGGTTAGGGTTAGGGTTAGGGTTAGGGTTAGGGTTAGGGTTAGGGTTAGGGTTAGGGTTAGGGTTAGGGTTAGGGTTAGGGTTAGGGTTAGGGTTAGGGTTAGGGTTAGGGTTAGGGTTAGGGTTAGGGTTAGGGTTAGGGTTAGGGTTAGGGTTAGGGTTAGGGTTAGGGTTAGGGTTAGGGTTAGGGTTAGGGTTAGGGTTAGGGTTAGGGTTAGGGTTAGGGTTAGGGTTAGGGTTAGGGTTAGGGTTAGGGTTAGGGTTAGGGTTAGGGTTAGGGTTAGGGTTAGGGTTAGGGTTAGGGTTAGGGTTAGGGTTAGGGTTAGGGTTAGGGTTAGGGTTAGGGTTAGGGTTAGGGTTAGGGTTAGGGTTAGGGTTAGGGTTAGGGTTAGGGTTAGGGTTAGGGTTAGGGTTAGGGTTAGGGTTAGGGTTAGGGTTAGGGTTAGGGTTAGGGTTAGGGTTAGGGTTAGGGTTAGGGTTAGGGTTAGGGTTAGGGTTAGGGTTAGGGTTAGGGTTAGGGTTAGGGTTAGGGTTAGGGTTAGGGTTAGGGTTAGGGTTAGGGTTAGGGTTAGGGTTAGGGTTAGGGTTAGGGTTAGGGTTAGGGTTAGGGTTAGGGTTAGGGTTAGGGTTAGGGTTAGGGTTAGGGTTAGGGTTAGGGTTAGGGTTAGGGTTAGGGTTAGGGTTAGGGTTAGGGTTAGGGTTAGGGTTAGGGTTAGGGTTAGGGTTAGGGTTAGGGTTAGGGTTAGGGTTAGGGTTAGGGTTAGGGTTAGGGTTAGGGTTAGGGTTAGGGTTAGGGTTAGGGTTAGGGTTAGGGTTAGGGTTAGGGTTAGGGTTAGGGTTAGGGTTAGGGTTAGGGTTAGGGTTAGGGTTAGGGTTAGGGTTAGGGTTAGGGTTAGGGTTAGGGTTAGGGTTAGGGTTAGGGTTAGGGTTAGGGTTAGGGTTAGGGTTAGGGTTAGGGTTAGGGTTAGGGTTAGGGTTAGGGTTAGGGTTAGGGTTAGGGTTAGGGTTAGGGTTAGGGTTAGGGTTAGGGTTAGGGTTAGGGTTAGGGTTAGGGTTAGGGTTAGGGTTAGGGTTAGGGTTAGGGTTAGGGTTAGGGTTAGGGTTAGGGTTAGGGTTAGGGTTAGGGTTAGGGTTAGGGTTAGGGTTAGGGTTAGGGTTAGGGTTAGGGTTAGGGTTAGGGTTAGGGTTAGGGTTAGGGTTAGGGTTAGGGTTAGGGTTAGGGTTAGGGTTAGGGTTAGGGTTAGGGTTAGGGTTAGGGTTAGGGTTAGGGTTAGGGTTAGGGTTAGGGTTAGGGTTAGGGTTAGGGTTAGGGTTAGGGTTAGGGTTAGGGTTAGGGTTAGGGTTAGGGTTAGGGTTAGGGTTAGGGTTAGGGTTAGGGTTAGGGTTAGGGTTAGGGTTAGGGTTAGGGTTAGGGTTAGGGTTAGGGTTAGGGTTAGGGTTAGGGTTAGGGTTAGGGTTAGGGTTAGGGTTAGGGTTAGGGTTAGGGTTAGGGTTAGGGTTAGGGTTAGGGTTAGGGTTAGGGTTAGGGTTAGGGTTAGGGTTAGGGTTAGGGTTAGGGTTAGGGTTAGGGTTAGGGTTAGGGTTAGGGTTAGGGTTAGGGTTAGGGTTAGGGTTAGGGTTAGGGTTAGGGTTAGGGTTAGGGTTAGGGTTAGGGTTAGGGTTAGGGTTAGGGTTAGGGTTAGGGTTAGGGTTAGGGTTAGGGTTAGGGTTAGGGTTAGGGTTAGGGTTAGGGTTAGGGTTAGGGTTAGGGTTAGGGTTAGGGTTAGGGTTAGGGTTAGGGTTAGGGTTAGGGTTAGGGTTAGGGTTAGGGTTAGGGTTAGGGTTAGGGTTAGGGTTAGGGTTAGGGTTAGGGTTAGGGTTAGGGTTAGGGTTAGGGTTAGGGTTAGGGTTAGGGTTAGGGTTAGGGTTAGGGTTAGGGTTAGGGTTAGGGTTAGGGTTAGGGTTAGGGTTAGGGTTAGGGTTAGGGTTAGGGTTAGGGTTAGGGTTAGGGTTAGGGTTAGGGTTAGGGTTAGGGTTAGGGTTAGGGTTAGGGTTAGGGTTAGGGTTAGGGTTAGGGTTAGGGTTAGGGTTAGGGTTAGGGTTAGGGTTAGGGTTAGGGTTAGGGTTAGGGTTAGGGTTAGGGTTAGGGTTAGGGTTAGGGTTAGGGTTAGGGTTAGGGTTAGGGTTAGGGTTAGGGTTAGGGTTAGGGTTAGGGTTAGGGTTAGGGTTAGGGTTAGGGTTAGGGTTAGGGTTAGGGTTAGGGTTAGGGTTAGGGTTAGGGTTAGGGTTAGGGTTAGGGTTAGGGTTAGGGTTAGGGTTAGGGTTAGGGTTAGGGTTAGGGTTAGGGTTAGGGTTAGGGTTAGGGTTAGGGTTAGGGTTAGGGTTAGGGTTAGGGTTAGGGTTAGGGTTAGGGTTAGGGTTAGGGTTAGGGTTAGGGTTAGGGTTAGGGTTAGGGTTAGGGTTAGGGTTAGGGTTAGGGTTAGGGTTAGGGTTAGGGTTAGGGTTAGGGTTAGGGTTAGGGTTAGGGTTAGGGTTAGGGTTAGGGTTAGGGTTAGGGTTAGGGTTAGGGTTAGGGTTAGGGTTAGGGTTAGGGTTAGGGTTAGGGTTAGGGTTAGGGTTAGGGTTAGGGTTAGGGTTAGGGTTAGGGTTAGGGTTAGGGTTAGGGTTAGGGTTAGGGTTAGGGTTAGGGTTAGGGTTAGGGTTAGGGTTAGGGTTAGGGTTAGGGTTAGGGTTAGGGTTAGGGTTAGGGTTAGGGTTAGGGTTAGGGTTAGGGTTAGGGTTAGGGTTAGGGTTAGGGTTAGGGTTAGGGTTAGGGTTAGGGTTAGGGTTAGGGTTAGGGTTAGGGTTAGGGTTAGGGTTAGGGTTAGGGTTAGGGTTAGGGTTAGGGTTAGGGTTAGGGTTAGGGTTAGGGTTAGGGTTAGGGTTAGGGTTAGGGTTAGGGTTAGGGTTAGGGTTAGGGTTAGGGTTAGGGTTAGGGTTAGGGTTAGGGTTAGGGTTAGGGTTAGGGTTAGGGTTAGGGTTAGGGTTAGGGTTAGGGTTAGGGTTAGGGTTAGGGTTAGGGTTAGGGTTAGGGTTAGGGTTAGGGTTAGGGTTAGGGTTAGGGTTAGGGTTAGGGTTAGGGTTAGGGTTAGGGTTAGGGTTAGGGTTAGGGTTAGGGTTAGGGTTAGGGTTAGGGTTAGGGTTAGGGTTAGGGTTAGGGTTAGGGTTAGGGTTAGGGTTAGGGTTAGGGTTAGGGTTAGGGTTAGGGTTAGGGTTAGGGTTAGGGTTAGGGTTAGGGTTAGGGTTAGGGTTAGGGTTAGGGTTAGGGTTAGGGTTAGGGTTAGGGTTAGGGTTAGGGTTAGGGTTAGGGTTAGGGTTAGGGTTAGGGTTAGGGTTAGGGTTAGGGTTAGGGTTAGGGTTAGGGTTAGGGTTAGGGTTAGGGTTAGGGTTAGGGTTAGGGTTAGGGTTAGGGTTAGGGTTAGGGTTAGGGTTAGGGTTAGGGTTAGGGTTAGGGTTAGGGTTAGGGTTAGGGTTAGGGTTAGGGTTAGGGTTAGGGTTAGGGTTAGGGTTAGGGTTAGGGTTAGGGTTAGGGTTAGGGTTAGGGTTAGGGTTAGGGTTAGGGTTAGGGTTAGGGTTAGGGTTAGGGTTAGGGTTAGGGTTAGGGTTAGGGTTAGGGTTAGGGTTAGGGTTAGGGTTAGGGTTAGGGTTAGGGTTAGGGTTAGGGTTAGGGTTAGGGTTAGGGTTAGGGTTAGGGTTAGGGTTAGGGTTAGGGTTAGGGTTAGGGTTAGGGTTAGGGTTAGGGTTAGGGTTAGGGTTAGGGTTAGGGTTAGGGTTAGGGTTAGGGTTAGGGTTAGGGTTAGGGTTAGGGTTAGGGTTAGGGTTAGGGTTAGGGTTAGGGTTAGGGTTAGGGTTAGGGTTAGGGTTAGGGTTAGGGTTAGGGTTAGGGTTAGGGTTAGGGTTAGGGTTAGGGTTAGGGTTAGGGTTAGGGTTAGGGTTAGGGTTAGGGTTAGGGTTAGGGTTAGGGTTAGGGTTAGGGTTAGGGTTAGGGTTAGGGTTAGGGTTAGGGTTAGGGTTAGGGTTAGGGTTAGGGTTAGGGTTAGGGTTAGGGTTAGGGTTAGGGTTAGGGTTAGGGTTAGGGTTAGGGTTAGGGTTAGGGTTAGGGTTAGGGTTAGGGTTAGGGTTAGGGTTAGGGTTAGGGTTAGGGTTAGGGTTAGGGTTAGGGTTAGGGTTAGGGTTAGGGTTAGGGTTAGGGTTAGGGTTAGGGTTAGGGTTAGGGTTAGGGTTAGGGTTAGGGTTAGGGTTAGGGTTAGGGTTAGGGTTAGGGTTAGGGTTAGGGTTAGGGTTAGGGTTAGGGTTAGGGTTAGGGTTAGGGTTAGGGTTAGGGTTAGGGTTAGGGTTAGGGTTAGGGTTAGGGTTAGGGTTAGGGTTAGGGTTAGGGTTAGGGTTAGGGTTAGGGTTAGGGTTAGGGTTAGGGTTAGGGTTAGGGTTAGGGTTAGGGTTAGGGTTAGGGTTAGGGTTAGGGTTAGGGTTAGGGTTAGGGTTAGGGTTAGGGTTAGGGTTAGGGTTAGGGTTAGGGTTAGGGTTAGGGTTAGGGTTAGGGTTAGGGTTAGGGTTAGGGTTAGGGTTAGGGTTAGGGTTAGGGTTAGGGTTAGGGTTAGGGTTAGGGTTAGGGTTAGGGTTAGGGTTAGGGTTAGGGTTAGGGTTAGGGTTAGGGTTAGGGTTAGGGTTAGGGTTAGGGTTAGGGTTAGGGTTAGGGTTAGGGTTAGGGTTAGGGTTAGGGTTAGGGTTAGGGTTAGGGTTAGGGTTAGGGTTAGGGTTAGGGTTAGGGTTAGGGTTAGGGTTAGGGTTAGGGTTAGGGTTAGGGTTAGGGTTAGGGTTAGGGTTAGGGTTAGGGTTAGGGTTAGGGTTAGGGTTAGGGTTAGGGTTAGGGTTAGGGTTAGGGTTAGGGTTAGGGTTAGGGTTAGGGTTAGGGTTAGGGTTAGGGTTAGGGTTAGGGTTAGGGTTAGGGTTAGGGTTAGGGTTAGGGTTAGGGTTAGGGTTAGGGTTAGGGTTAGGGTTAGGGTTAGGGTTAGGGTTAGGGTTAGGGTTAGGGTTAGGGTTAGGGTTAGGGTTAGGGTTAGGGTTAGGGTTAGGGTTAGGGTTAGGGTTAGGGTTAGGGTTAGGGTTAGGGTTAGGGTTAGGGTTAGGGTTAGGGTTAGGGTTAGGGTTAGGGTTAGGGTTAGGGTTAGGGTTAGGGTTAGGGTTAGGGTTAGGGTTAGGGTTAGCGGTTAGGGTTAGGGTTAGGGTTAGGGTTAGGGTTAGGGTTAGGGTTAGGGTTAGGGTTAGGGTTAGGGTTAGGGTTAGGGTTAGGGTTAGGGTTAGGGTTAGGGTTAGGGTTAGGGTTAGGGTTAGGGTTAGGGTTAGGGTTAGGGTTAGGGTTAGGGTTAGGGTTAGGGTTAGGGTTAGGGTTAGGGTTAGGGTTAGGGTTAGGGTTAGGGTTAGGGTTAGGGTTAGGGTTAGGGTTAGGGTTAGGGTTAGGGTTAGGGTTAGGGTTAGGGTTAGGGTTAGGGTTAGGGTTAGGGTTAGGGTTAGGGTTAGGGTTAGGGTTAGGGTTAGGGTTAGGGTTAGGGTTAGGGTTAGGGTTAGGGTTAGGGTTAGGGTTAGGGTTAGGGTTAGGGTTAGGGTTAGGGTTAGGGTTAGGGTTAGGGTTAGGGTTAGGGTTAGGGTTAGGGTTAGGGTTAGGGTTAGGGTTAGGGTTAGGGTTAGGGTTAGGGTTAGGGTTAGGGTTAGGGTTAGGGTTAGGGTTAGGGTTAGGGTTAGGGTTAGGGTTAGGGTTAGGGTTAGGGTTAGGGTTAGGGTTAGGGTTAGGGTTAGGGTTAGGGTTAGGGTTAGGGTTAGGGTTAGGGTTAGGGTTAGGGTTAGGGTTAGGGTTAGGGTTAGGGTTAGGGTTAGGGTTAGGGTTAGGGTTAGGGTTAGGGTTAGGGTTAGGGTTAGGGTTAGGGTTAGGGTTAGGGTTAGGGTTAGGGTTAGGGTTAGGGTTAGGGTTAGGGTTAGGGTTAGGGTTAGGGTTAGGGTTAGGGTTAGGGTTAGGGTTAGGGTTAGGGTTAGGGTTAGGGTTAGGGTTAGGGTTAGGGTTAGGGTTAGGGTTAGGGTTAGGGTTAGGGTTAGGGTTAGGGTTAGGGTTAGGGTTAGGGTTAGGGTTAGGGTTAGGGTTAGGGTTAGGGTTAGGGTTAGGGTTAGGGTTAGGGTTAGGGTTAGGGTTAGGGTTAGGGTTAGGGTTAGGGTTAGGGTTAGGGTTAGGGTTAGGGTTAGGGTTAGGGTTAGGGTTAGGGTTAGGGTTAGGGTTAGGGTTAGGGTTAGGGTTAGGGTTAGGGTTAGGGTTAGGGTTAGGGTTAGGGTTAGGGTTAGGGTTAGGGTTAGGGTTAGGGTTAGGGTTAGGGTTAGGGTTAGGGTTAGGGTTAGGGTTAGGGTTAGGGTTAGGGTTAGGGTTAGGGTTAGGGTTAGGGTTAGGGTTAGGGTTAGGGTTAGGGTTAGGGTTAGGGTTAGGGTTAGGGTTAGGGTTAGGGTTAGGGTTAGGGTTAGGGTTAGGGTTAGGGTTAGGGTTAGGGTTAGGGTTAGGGTTAGGGTTAGGGTTAGGGTTAGGGTTAGGGTTAGGGTTAGGGTTAGGGTTAGGGTTAGGGTTAGGGTTAGGGTTAGGGTTAGGGTTAGGGTTAGGGTTAGGGTTAGGGTTAGGGTTAGGGTTAGGGTTAGGGTTAGGGTTAGGGTTAGGGTTAGGGTTAGGGTTAGGGTTAGGGTTAGGGTTAGGGTTAGGGTTAGGGTTAGGGTTAGGGTTAGGGTTAGGGTTAGGGTTAGGGTTAGGGTTAGGGTTAGGGTTAGGGTTAGGGTTAGGGTTAGGGTTAGGGTTAGGGTTAGGGTTAGGGTTAGGGTTAGGGTTAGGGTTAGGGTTAGGGTTAGGGTTAGGGTTAGGGTTAGGGTTAGGGTTAGGGTTAGGGTTAGGGTTAGGGTTAGGGTTAGGGTTAGGGTTAGGGTTAGGGTTAGGGTTAGGGTTAGGGTTAGGGTTAGGGTTAGGGTTAGGGTTAGGGTTAGGGTTAGGGTTAGGGTTAGGGTTAGGGTTAGGGTTAGGGTTAGGGTTAGGGTTAGGGTTAGGGTTAGGGTTAGGGTTAGGGTTAGGGTTAGGGTTAGGGTTAGGGTTAGGGTTAGGGTTAGGGTTAGGGTTAGGGTTAGGGTTAGGGTTAGGGTTAGGGTTAGGGTTAGGGTTAGGGTTAGGGTTAGGGTTAGGGTTAGGGTTAGGGTTAGGGTTAGGGTTAGGGTTAGGGTTAGGGTTAGGGTTAGGGTTAGGGTTAGGGTTAGGGTTAGGGGGTTAGGGTTAGGGCTTAGGGTTAGGGTTAGGGTTAGGGTTAGGTAGATGTTAGTGCGTTAAGGGTTTAGGGTTAGGGTTAGGGTTAGGGTTAGGGTTAGGGTTAGGGTTAGGGTTAGGGTTAGGGTTAGGGTTAGGGTTAGGGTTAGGGTTAGGGTTAGGGTTAGGGTTAGGGTTAGGGTTAGGGTTAGGGTTAGGGTTAGGGTTAGGGTTAGGGTTAGGGTTAGGGTTAGGGTTAGGGTTAGGGTTAGGGTTAGGGTTAGGGTTAGGGTTAGGGTTAGGGTTAGGGTTAGGGTTAGGGTTAGGGTTAGGGTTAGGGTTAGGGTTAGGGTTAGGGTTAGGGTTAGGGTTAGGGTTAGGGTTAGGGTTAGGGTTAGGGTTAGGGTTAGGGTTAGGGTTAGGGTTAGGGTTAGGGTTAGGGTTAGGGTTAGGGTTAGGGTTAGGGTTAGGGTTAGGGTTAGGGTTAGGGTTAGGGTTAGGGTTAGGGTTAGGGTTAGGGTTAGGGTTAGGGTTAGGGTTAGGGTTAGGGTTAGGGTTAGGGTTAGGGTTAGGGTTAGGGTTAGGGTTAGGGTTAGGGTTAGGGTTAGGGTTAGGGTTAGGGTTAGGGTTAGGGTTAGGGTTAGGGTTAGGGTTAGGGTTAGGGTTAGGGTTAGGGTTAGGGTTAGGGTTAGGGTTAGGGTTAGGGTTAGGGTTAGGGTTAGGGTTAGGGTTAGGGTTAGGGTTAGGGTTAGGGTTAGGGTTAGGGTTAGGGTTAGGGTTAGGGTTAGGGTTAGGGTTAGGGTTAGGGTTAGGGTTAGGGTTAGGGTTAGGGTTAGGGTTAGGGTTAGGGTTAGGGTTAGGGTTAGGGTTAGGGTTAGGGTTAGGGTTAGGGTTAGGGTTAGGGTTAGGGTTAGGGTTAGGGTTAGGGTTAGGGTTAGGGTTAGGGTTAGGGTTAGGGTTAGGGTTAGGGTTAGGGTTAGGGTTAGGGTTAGGGTTAGGGTTAGGGTTAGGGTTAGGGTTAGGGTTAGGGTTAGGGTTAGGGTTAGGGTTAGGGTTAGGGTTAGGGTTAGGGTTAGGGTTAGGGTTAGGGTTAGGGTTAGGGTTAGGGTTAGGGTTAGGGTTAGGGTTAGGGTTAGGGTTAGGGTTAGGGTTAGGGTTAGGGTTAGGGTTAGGGTTAGGGTTAGGGTTAGGGTTAGGGTTAGGGTTAGGGTTAGGGTTAGGGTTAGGGTTAGGGTTAGGGTTAGGGTTAGGGTTAGGGTTAGGGTTAGGGTTAGGGTTAGGGTTAGGGTTAGGGTTAGGGTTAGGGTTAGGGTTAGGGTTAGGGTTAGGGTTAGGGTTAGGGTTAGGGTTAGGGTTAGGGTTAGGGTTAGGGTTAGGGTTAGGGTTAGGGTTAGGGTTAGGGTTAGGGTTAGGGTTAGGGTTAGGGTTAGGGTTAGGGTTAGGGTTAGGGTTAGGGTTAGGGTTAGGGTTAGGGTTAGGGTTAGGGTTAGGGTTAGGGTTAGGGTTAGGGTTAGGGTTAGGGTTAGGGTTAGGGTTAGGGTTAGGGTTAGGGTTAGGGTTAGGGTTAGGGTTAGGGTTAGGGTTAGGGTTAGGGTTAGGGTTAGGGTTAGGGTTAGGGTTAGGGTTAGGGTTAGGGTTAGGGTTAGGGTTAGGGTTAGGGTTAGGGTTAGGGTTAGGGTTAGGGTTAGGGTTAGGGTTAGGGTTAGGGTTAGGGTTAGGGTTAGGGTTAGGGTTAGGGTTAGGGTTAGGGTTAGGGTTAGGGTTAGGGTTAGGGTTAGGGTTAGGGTTAGGGTTAGGGTTAGGGTTAGGGTTAGGGTTAGGGTTAGGGTTAGGGTTAGGGTTAGGGTTAGGGTTAGGGTTAGGGTTAGGGTTAGGGTTAGGGTTAGGGTTAGGGTTAGGGTTAGGGTTAGGGTTAGGGTTAGGGTTAGGGTTAGGGTTAGGGTTAGGGTTAGGGTTAGGGTTAGGGTTAGGGTTAGGGTTAGGGTTAGGGTTAGGGTTAGGGTTAGGGTTAGGGTTAGGGTTAGGGTTAGGGTTAGGGTTAGGGTTAGGGTTAGGGTTAGGGTTAGGGTTAGGGTTAGGGTTAGGGTTAGGGTTAGGGTTAGGGTTAGGGTTAGGGTTAGGGTTAGGGTTAGGGTTAGGGTTAGGGTTAGGGTTAGGGTTAGGGTTAGGGTTAGGGTTAGGGTTAGGGTTAGGGTTAGGGTTAGGGTTAGGGTTAGGGTTAGGGTTAGGGTTAGGGTTAGGGTTAGGGTTAGGGTTAGGGTTAGGGTTAGGGTTAGGGTTAGGGTTAGGGTTAGGGTTAGGGTTAGGGTTAGGGTTAGGGTTAGGGTTAGGGTTAGGGTTAGGGTTAGGGTTAGGGTTAGGGTTAGGGTTAGGGTTAGGGTTAGGGTTAGGGTTAGGGTTAGGGTTAGGGTTAGGGTTAGGGTTAGGGTTAGGGTTAGGGTTAGGGTTAGGGTTAGGGTTAGGGTTAGGGTTAGGGTTAGGGTTAGGGTTAGGGTTAGGGTTAGGGTTAGGGTTAGGGTTAGGGTTAGGGTTAGGGTTAGGGTTAGGGTTAGGGTTAGGGTTAGGGTTAGGGTTAGGGTTAGGGTTAGGGTTAGGGTTAGGGTTAGGGTTAGGGTTAGGGTTAGGGTTAGGGTTAGGGTTAGGGTTAGGGTTAGGGTTAGGGTTAGGGTTAGGGTTAGGGTTAGGGTTAGGGTTAGGGTTAGGGTTAGGGTTAGGGTTAGGGTTAGGGTTAGGGTTAGGGTTAGGGTTAGGGTTAGGGTTAGGGTTAGGGTTAGGGTTAGGGTTAGGGTTAGGGTTAGGGTTAGGGTTAGGGTTAGGGTTAGGGTTAGGGTTAGGGTTAGGGTTAGGGTTAGGGTTAGGGTTAGGGTTAGGGTTAGGGTTAGGGTTAGGGTTAGGGTTAGGGTTAGGGTTAGGGTTAGGGTTAGGGTTAGGGTTAGGGTTAGGGTTAGGGTTAGGGTTAGGGTTAGGGTTAGGGTTAGGGTTAGGGTTAGGGTTAGGGTTAGGGTTAGGGTTAGGGTTAGGGTTAGGGTTAGGGTTAGGGTTAGGGTTAGGGTTAGGGTTAGGGTTAGGGTTAGGGTTAGGGTTAGGGTTAGGGTTAGGGTTAGGGTTAGGGTTAGGGTTAGGGTTAGGGTTAGGGTTAGGGTTAGGGTTAGGGTTAGGGTTAGGGTTAGGGTTAGGGTTAGGGTTAGGGTTAGGGTTAGGGTTAGGGTTAGGGTTAGGGTTAGGGTTAGGGTTAGGGTTAGGGTTAGGGTTAGGGTTAGGGTTAGGGTTAGGGTTAGGGTTAGGGTTAGGGTTAGGGTTAGGGTTAGGGTTAGGGTTAGGGTTAGGGTTAGGGTTAGGGTTAGGGTTAGGGTTAGGGTTAGGGTTAGGGTTAGGGTTAGGGTTAGGGTTAGGGTTAGGGTTAGGGTTAGGGTTAGGGTTAGGGTTAGGGTTAGGGTTAGGGTTAGGGTTAGGGTTAGGGTTAGGGTTAGGGTTAGGGTTAGGGTTAGGGTTAGGGTTAGGGTTAGGGTTAGGGTTAGGGTTAGGGTTAGGGTTAGGGTTAGGGTTAGGGTTAGGGTTAGGGTTAGGGTTAGGGTTAGGGTTAGGGTTAGGGTTAGGGTTAGGGTTAGGGTTAGGGTTAGGGTTAGGGTTAGGGTTAGGGTTAGGGTTAGGGTTAGGGTTAGGGTTAGGGTTAGGGTTAGGGTTAGGGTTAGGGTTAGGGTTAGGGTTAGGGTTAGGGTTAGGGTTAGGGTTAGGGTTAGGGTTAGGGTTAGGGTTAGGGTTAGGGTTAGGGTTAGGGTTAGGGTTAGGGTTAGGGTTAGGGTTAGGGTTAGGGTTAGGGTTAGGGTTAGGGTTAGGGTTAGGGTTAGGGTTAGGGTTAGGGTTAGGGTTAGGGTTAGGGTTAGGGTTAGGGTTAGGGTTAGGGTTAGGGTTAGGGTTAGGGTTAGGGTTAGGGTTAGGGTTAGGGTTAGGGTTAGGGTTAGGGTTAGGGTTAGGGTTAGGGTTAGGGTTAGGGTTAGGGTTAGGGTTAGGGTTAGGGTTAGGGTTAGGGTTAGGGTTAGGGTTAGGGTTAGGGTTAGGGTTAGGGTTAGGGTTAGGGTTAGGGTTAGGGTTAGGGTTAGGGTTAGGGTTAGGGTTAGGGTTAGGGTTAGGGTTAGGGTTAGGGTTAGGGTTAGGGTTAGGGTTAGGGTTAGGGTTAGGGTTAGGGTTAGGGTTAGGGTTAGGGTTAGGGTTAGGGTTAGGGTTAGGGTTAGGGTTAGGGTTAGGGTTAGGGTTAGGGTTAGGGTTAGGGTTAGGGTTAGGGTTAGGGTTAGGGTTAGGGTTAGGGTTAGGGTTAGGGTTAGGGTTAGGGTTAGGGTTAGGGTTAGGGTTAGGGTTAGGGTTAGGGTTAGGGTTAGGGTTAGGGTTAGGGTTAGGGTTAGGGTTAGGGTTAGGGTTAGGGTTAGGGTTAGGGTTAGGGTTAGGGTTAGGGTTAGGGTTAGGGTTAGGGTTAGGGTTAGGGTTAGGGTTAGGGTTAGGGTTAGGGTTAGGGTTAGGGTTAGGGTTAGGGTTAGGGTTAGGGTTAGGGTTAGGGTTAGGGTTAGGGTTAGGGTTAGGGTTAGGGTTAGGGTTAGGGTTAGGGTTAGGGTTAGGGTTAGGGTTAGGGTTAGGGTTAGGGTTAGGGTTAGGGTTAGGGTTAGGGTTAGGGTTAGGGTTAGGGTTAGGGTTAGGGTTAGGGTTAGGGTTAGGGTTAGGGTTAGGGTTAGGGTTAGGGTTAGGGTTAGGGTTAGGGTTAGGGTTAGGGTTAGGGTTAGGGTTAGGGTTAGGGTTAGGGTTAGGGTTAGGGTTAGGGTTAGGGTTAGGGTTAGGGTTAGGGTTAGGGTTAGGGTTAGGGTTAGGGTTAGGGTTAGGGTTAGGGTTAGGGTTAGGGTTAGGGTTAGGGTTAGGGTTAGGGTTAGGGTTAGGGTTAGGGTTAGGGTTAGGGTTAGGGTTAGGGTTAGGGTTAGGGTTAGGGTTAGGGTTAGGGTTAGGGTTAGGGTTAGGGTTAGGGTTAGGGTTAGGGTTAGGGTTAGGGTTAGGGTTAGGGTTAGGGTTAGGGTTAGGGTTAGGGTTAGGGTTAGGGTTAGGGTTAGGGTTAGGGTTAGGGTTAGGGTTAGGGTTAGGGTTAGGGTTAGGGTTAGGGTTAGGGTTAGGGTTAGGGTTAGGGTTAGGGTTAGGGTTAGGGTTAGGGTTAGGGTTAGGGTTAGGGTTAGGGTTAGGGTTAGGGTTAGGGTTAGGGTTAGGGTTAGGGTTAGGGTTAGGGTTAGGGTTAGGGTTAGGGTTAGGGTTAGGGTTAGGGTTAGGGTTAGGGTTAGGGTTAGGGTTAGGGTTAGGGTTAGGGTTAGGGTTAGGGTTAGGGTTAGGGTTAGGGTTAGGGTTAGGGTTAGGGTTAGGGTTAGGGTTAGGGTTAGGGTTAGGGTTAGGGTTAGGGTTAGGGTTAGGGTTAGGGTTAGGGTTAGGGTTAGGGTTAGGGTTAGGGTTAGGGTTAGGGTTAGGGTTAGGGTTAGGGTTAGGGTTAGGGTTAGGGTTAGGGTTAGGGTTAGGGTTAGGGTTAGGGTTAGGGTTAGGGTTAGGGTTAGGGTTAGGGTTAGGGTTAGGGTTAGGGTTAGGGTTAGGGTTAGGGTTAGGGTTAGGGTTAGGGTTAGGGTTAGGGTTAGGGTTAGGGTTAGGGTTAGGGTTAGGGTTAGGGTTAGGGTTAGGGTTAGGGTTAGGGTTAGGGTTAGGGTTAGGGTTAGGGTTAGGGTTAGGGTTAGGGTTAGGGTTAGGGTTAGGGTTAGGGTTAGGGTTAGGGTTAGGGTTAGGGTTAGGGTTAGGGTTAGGGTTAGGGTTAGGGTTAGGGTTAGGGTTAGGGTTAGGGTTAGGGTTAGGGTTAGGGTTAGGGTTAGGGTTAGGGTTAGGGTTAGGG
>NW_027325863.1:0-35934 GCF_048418805.1 Vulpes vulpes
CTGCCTCTCTCTGTGTCCCTCACGAATAAATAAACAAAATCTTTAAAACAAAATAAGACAAAATAAAACAGAGATCCCCAGGTTAAGATAAGTTGGTCATAGAAAAATTAGACTGACACTCACCCACAAACCCACCAACCCCAAGGAGATTTCTGTGTAAAATATCACACAATCCCAAGCCCTGCAGCACATCACTCTTAGGTATTAATCTGGCTCCAAGACACCCAAAACGACTTCGTTAAAGGAAATAGATCTCTTATTTACTTACTTTAAGGTTTTTATTTAAGTTCCAGGTAGTTAACAAAATAGGACCCTTTAAATATAAAGAGCTAAACACGCCATCTTCCAGCAACTTCCTGCTTACTTTGTGTCTAAAAACCAGAGTCCTGGAAGCTGTAGCTATCTACAAAAACGGCAAAATCTTACTAAAAACCTAGAATTACAGTGACCATTCTAGGGAATGTTTCAATAAAAAAAAAAATCATTTATTTAAGAAGTGCACTTGAAAGTAAGGGTTCCTGAATTAAACAGAATAGCATACTTATTTGGTATGCAGAAGTTTCTAAAAGGCTTCAAGATTCCAAAATAGCTTTATTAGAAGATTCATTACAGGGCAGCCCTGGTGGCTCAGTGGTTTAGTGCCACCTTTGGCCCAGGGCCTGATCCTGGAGACCCGGAGTCGAGTCCCATGTAGGGCTCCCTGCATGGAGCCTGCTTCTCCCTCTGCCTGTGTCTCTGCCTCTCTCTCAGTCTGTGTGTGTGTGTGTGTGTGTGTCTCATGAATAAATAAAATCTTAAAAAAAAAAAAAGATTCATTACAAAGAGCCAATGAAGGGCACCTGGGTGGCTGAATAGGTGAAACACCTGCCTTCCACTCTGGTTGTGATCCCAGGGTTCTGGGACCCAGCCCCACATCACTTAGCCCCACCGATAAGCGGGGAGTTGAGCCTGCTTCTCCCTCTGCCCCTCCCCTTGCTCGTGCTCTCTCCCTCTCTCTCAAATAAAAAAATAAAATCTTAAAGAAAAAAGAAAAAACAACCAAAGAAAGAGCCAATGAAACGTTAAAGACCCAAGAAATACCTAAAATAAAACACAGTAAGACAAACATAACTCCTACTGTTCCCTTCTAACCTTCTTTATCTGAGATCTTGCTTGTTCTGCCACTTAACTGCCTTTCTACTCGACCCTAAAGAGACTGTTAAAGTTATCTTATCTTTAGGGGTTTTTGTTGGTTTTTTGGTTTTTTAGAGATTTTATTTATTTCAGAGTCAGAGCGCATGAGCAAGTATGGGGCGGTGGTGGGGAGAGGGAGAAGCAGACTCCCCGCTGAGCAGAACCCATGGGCTCTATCCCAGGACTCTGGGATCACAAGGCAAGCCCAAGATAGAGGCATACCCGACTGAGCCACCCAGGCGCCCCTTAAAGTTACTTTTTAAGATGAAACTCCCCGGGGCCCCTGAGTGGCTCATGTTGGATCATCTCAGGTCATGATCTCAGGGTCCTAGAATTAAGCCCCACAGCTGGCTCCCCGCTCAGTGGGAGAGTCTGCTTCAGATCCTCTGCCTTTGCCCCCCACCCTATCCACTTGTGTGCATATACTCTCTCATAAATGATAGATAGATAGATAGATAGATAGATAGATAGATAGATAGATAGATGATAGATAGATGATAGGAAACTACCCAAAGATTCAGAAGATCCTACTCAGTGTCTTTCTCTCCTTAGTCAAAGGCTGAACTTAGTGTCATAGATAGTTTCCTAAGCCTAGGGAGGACCCCCACAAGTTTTTTGAAGAATTTTGTCATTATGGGGGCCTATGACCCTGGGCTGCCAGATATTTATCATTTATGTACTTGTTGAAGGGCCCAGCAAAGGCCAAAAATAGACGCAGGAAAGCAAAATGGCAAAACCCCAAGTTTGGTATTCAAGATCTTCAGTCTAGAACCTTCGATATGTTCTCATAGATAAAAGAACTTGTAAAAAAAAGCAACTGATCTTTGACAAGCCATTCCGAGAGTCTTCCATAATTTGTACTGATTGGTCTGTTATTCAAATATGCGAACAGGGGCATCGGGCTGGCTCAATAGGTGGAGCATCCAACTCTTGATTTGGGGGTTGTAGGTCCAAGCCCCACACTGTGTGTAGAAATTACTTAAAAATATAAATCTTGGGCAGCCCGGGTGCCTCAGCGGTTTGACGCTACCTTCAGTCCAGGGTGTGATCCTGGAGACCCAGGATCGAGTCCCACGTTGGACTCCCTGCATGGAGCCTGCTTCTCCTTCTGCCTGTGTCTCTGCCTCACTCTCTCCGTGTTTTTCATGAACAATAAATAAAATATTTTAAATAAATAAATAAATAAATAAAATCAATCTAGGGACCCCTGGGTGGCTCAGTGGTTGCGCATCTGTCTGCCTCCGGCTCTGGGCGAGATTCCGGGGTCCTGGAATCCAGTCCCGTGTCAGGCCCGCTGCGAGGAGCCTGCTTCTCCGTCTGCCTGTGTCTCTGCCTCTCTCTTTCACTGTGTCTCTCATGAATAAATAAATACAAAACCTTTAAAAATATTGAAAATAAATAAAGCTGGGAGACTTTAAAGCTGGTTTGGAAGCTCTCATCCTCAGGTCACTGAACCTGCTCTAGCTGCCCTGTTTGTAAGTGGATTATCTCCAGATTAGTGGAGGCCAGAAAGGCAGAAGAGAAGATGGGAGGGCACAAGTCTGACTGAACTCGTGACAATAGTTGAACATTCTGAAAGAACTTTGGACAGGATTGTAAACCAAGACCCACCACGCTATTCACTTTATAGCTACAGCAGCTCCAAGGCCAGGCGTCTATTTTTTTAAAATTATTTTTAAAGATCTTATTTATTCATGAAAGACACACACACACACACACACACACACACACACACACACACACATACAGAGGCAGAGATACAGGCAGAGGGAGAAGCAGGCTCCATGCAGAGTCCGATGTGGGACTCCATCCCAGGATTCCAGGATCACACCCCGAGCGAAGGCAGACGCTCAACCACTGAGCCACCCAGGCGTCCCTAAGGCCAGGCATCTAAAAGAACACCTTATCCTCCCACATTGCACCCTTCTCCTAGGGCTCCACCATCAAAACACAGACCCAAGGATTGATGTCTCAGTTGTAATCAACTGGGACCCTGCAAGAGGTTGTCCTCAAACGCCCTTTACAAATTCTGTAATATCAACTCAAATGCCCCTACGTTTACCCTCGGAAGAGGCCCTCCCACCATGTTGATGGGATTCTGAGGGATTTTCTCTGAACTGCAACGTTACTCCCTTAAATAGCTAAGGGGAAACTACAATTAAATTAATGGGTTTGTGCAGTACGGTCAGAAATAGTCACTATTTGTCCTGGCTGAAACCTGACAAGATAGTTGAAAGGATTCAATAACACCATGATCACAAATTTGGCCAAGTGGAAGCCAATATTCAAAGCCTGATAGGAATTTTTGTACGACGTTCTCCCCTAAGCTAAGTACCTAGGGGGGGACATCTGGGTGGCTCAGAAGTTGAGTGTCTGTCTTTGGCTCAGGGCGTGATCCAAGAGTTCCAGAATCGAGTCCCACATCGGGCTTCCTGCATGGAGCCTGCTTCTCCTTCTGCCTATGTCTCTGCCTGTGTTGCTCATGAATAAATAAATGAAATCTTTAAATACATACATACATACATATCTAGAAGGAAGAGAAACCTTGCAACCGTTGATATCACTTAGGTGGCCACCCATTCTTTAAGGAATTAAAAATAGCTGTCCCTGGGACACCTGAGCGGCTTAACGTTTGGGCGCCGGCCTTCAGACCGGGGCGTAATCCTGGAGTACTGGGATCCAGTCCCACATCGGGCTCCCTGCATGGAGCCTGCTTCGCTCTTTGCCTGTGTCTCTGTGTGTATCTCATGAATATATAAATGAACTCTTAAAAAAAAAAAGATAGCTGTCCTTGCTTTACAAATCTTACAAATCAAAGCCTACTTGCTGGATGGCTCCAGAATTGTTATTCAAAGTTCATCTAAAAAAAAAAAAAAAAAAAAGTTCATCTAATCTTTTTATCAATTCCCCTGCCTCCCCTATTTATCTTGAAAGTATGTAGGAGCTTGCATTTCTTTCTCCCTGTGCCTTTGAGACATAAATGTTCTACTAGGGTAGACAATCTTCCTGATGTGCAAACTTCAGAGAGGTAATTCTTATCAGAAGAAAAAAAAAAAAAGGAGGAAAGGTCATTTGGAACTTTGTCAAGGACAAATAAAAATCTTCAATGTCTTCCCCACAAAAATTAATAGAAAAAGTCCTGTTTACCAGAAAAACCATTCTGATCTGACTTTTATAAGTTATGAGTTTGTACTGTTGTATCTAATTCATGGTAATGGTTTTTCTTTTCTTTTCTTTTCTTTTTTTCTTTACTCTGCCCAGCTTGATATATTTTTTCTAAATTAAACACTACCCCCAATCTGGAACTTGAAAAAATGACCCTAAGATCAAGAGTCTCATGCTCTGCCAACTGAGCAGGACAGGCACCCCCATGGCAATCATTTTTAAAACCTATCTATCTATCTATCTATCTATCTATCTATCTATCTATCTATCTATCAGAGAGGGAGAGAGAGGAACACAACCAGGGAGGAGCAGAGAGAGACAAGCAGACTCCCTGCCAAACACAGAGCCGGACTCGGGGCTGATCCCATGATGCTGAGATCATGAGATCGTGTCCTGAGCTAAAATCAAGAGTTGAATGCTTAACTGATGGAGCCACTGCAGCGCCCCATGGCAATAATTTTTTTTTGGGGGGGGCAATAATTTTTAAATGCAAGTCATAAGGTCTCTGTTTACATATTTCATGTACTTCTGTGTATGTGCTATAGACATGTGGTATTTGGGGGCACATGTTGGCTCAACAGTTGAGCATCTGCCTTTGGCTCAGGTTGTGATCCCAGGGTCCTGGGATCAAGTCCTGCATCAGAGTCCCTTCAGGGAACCTGCTTCTCCCTCTGCCTATGTCTCTGCCTCTCTCTGTGTCTCTCATAAATAAATAAATAAATAAATAAATAAATAAATAAATAATAAAATCTTTGAAAAAGAAATAAATACAACAATTTAGCTCATGTATTACGGGCACCCTCCTTTTCTCTGTCTAACCGCCAGAAGATTCCAGAAACTGCTTTGCAGACTCTCCTCAGAGGTTTAGAAGGTAAGGGTGAGAAAAAAATAGTGAGGAATTGGGTTGTGTATATCGGTAGTGAGAGCTGAGATCCTGAAAACTGTTTGCTGCCTCTCCCGTCTTTCTCCCCCAGTTATCAAGTCCTGTAGCAGAACACTCGTCAACCCGTAAGGTACACGTGTGTTCCAGGAGAGTCTTGTTAAATAGCCTGTGGCTCTGCATTTCCAACATGCTCATGGGACCCCAGTGCTGCTGGGGTAGGGACCACACTTTGAGCAGCAAGGTGGCAAACTGTCCCACCTCAAGTCATTTTTTCAAAATTATTTGTGGGACGCCTGAATAATTGGCGTCAGCGGCCCAGTGTCTCCTTTCGGCTCAGGGCGTGATCCTGGGATCCAGGAGCAAATCTCACGTTGGGTTCCTTGCAGGGAGCCTGCTTCTCCCTCTGCCTGTGTCTCTGCCTCTCTGTGTGAGTGTGTGTCTCATGAATAAACAAATACAATTTTAATAAAATAAATAAAATAAAATGTTTAAAGATTTTATTTATTTCTTCATGCAAGACACAGAGACATTGGCAGAGGGAGGAGCAGACTCCCTGTGGGGAGCCTGATGTGGGACTTGATCTCAGAACCCCAGAATCACAACATCATCCAAGGGCAGACTTTCAACCACTGAGCCACCAGGTGCCCCATTTTTTTTAAAGATTTTTATTTGGGGGACGCTTGGGTGGCTCAGCAGTTAAGTGTCTGCCTTCAGCCCAGGACGGGATCCTGGGGTCCCAGGATCAGGTCCTGCATCGGTCTCCCTTAATGAAGCCTGCTTCTCCCTCTGCCTATGTCTCTGCCTCTCTCTCTGGGTCTCTCATGAAGAAATCAATAAAATCTTAAACAACAAACAAAAATGGCTCAAGGCAAGGGGTGCCTAGGTGATCCCATTTGGTTAGGTGTCTGCCTTTGGCTCAGGTCCTGATCCCAGGATCCTGGGAAGGAGCCCCGACTTTGAGGTTCCCACTCAGCAGGGAGTGCTTCTCCCTCTGCCCCTCCCCCTCCATTCATGCTCTCTCTCTCTCTCTCTCTCTCTCTCAAATAAAATCTTTTTTTTTTTTTTTTTTTTTTTTTTTTTTAGCTACCTTTGAAACAAGGTATCTTTCACTAGTCTCTCCAGCCAGGTCTCTTCCACTAGTTATGAAAGCTGGGGTGATGGAAAGAAGCTGATGGAGCCGTGCAAGGGGACAGTGTAGACACTGGCTTGAAGGCAGGGCTGCCACAGGACCAGTCAACACATATGCAATGGGGCCTGGACTTGAGGGTGCTGTCCTCCTCGGCTGGTGGGGACCCAATGCCCTCTCAGACCCGAGGACTGAGCACAGGAGCCCCTGGAGTCGGCAACCGTGGCACCAACAGATGTTCTCTGGTTGTGCATAGGCTTCCCCAACAGCTGTGTGAGGAGTGGATGTGGCTGAATGGCGGCAGAGAGGAATGGAAGAGCATGAGCATGGCAGATGCCCCTTGTGACCAAGGACAAGGTCACGTTCACCTCTGTGATCCCGGGCCCACACAGTGACAGGTGCAGAGCAGGTGTTACACCGAAGAATTGGGTGGATCAAAAATTTCATTTTATGTTATTATTTTGTTGAAAGATTTATTTATTTGAGAGAGGGAGAAAGGGAGAGAGGAAGAGAGGGACAGAGGGACAGAGAGCATGAGCAGGAGGGGCAGAGAGAGGAGAGAGAATCTCAAACAGACTCCAAGCTGAGCACGGAGCCTGATGTGGGGCTTGATCCCAGGGCCCTGAGATCAGGACCTAAGCCGAAAGCAAAAGCTAGATATTTAACTGACTGCGCCACCAAGGTGCCTCTGAATCAACAAATTTAAAAACAGGTTTTCAGGGCAGCCCGGTGGCTCAGCGGTTTAGCGCCACCTTCAGCCCAGGGCCTGATCCTGGAGTCCCGGGATCGAGTCCCACAACCGGCTCCCTGCATGGAGCCTGCCTCTCTCTCTCTCTCTCTCTCCCCCACCCCCATGTCATGAATAAGTAAATAAAAACTAAATATAAAATAAACGAAAGAAAAATAGGAAAGAAAGGGAGATCCAGAAATAGATCTAAATATATATGAGGACTTTTTGGTATGATAAAGGTGGCATCTGAAGATGATGATTAGATGGGCTCTTCCATATATGATGCAGGAACCACTGGGTAGCCATCCAGAAAAATAAAGTCAGATTAATACTGGAACTTATATACTAGGACAAATACCAAGTGCGCCAGAGATAGAAATGCAAAAAAATCAACAATTCTAAGGACAGTGAGCAAAGAATATGAACACTCAGTTCACAGCAAATAATAGTGGATGTGAAGCACATGGAAAGATGAACAACCTGGCTTATGAAGACACCACTGCATAGGATGCAAGAGTTTGATAACAAGACGGTTGGGCGAGGCCGTGGGGAACACGCACTGGCTGAGAAAGCTAGCTGTACTCTTCAAGTCTCTGCCCCTGGCTTATCATTCCCGACTCCCTTGAAGCGATAGCAACTTGGACACTTGGAAAGGGCCTGACCGTCACACTTGTTGTTGCTCTAACTTTGCAGGCACTTTGGTCTGTGCCCATTGATGTGAGCCGGCTAAGGGAGACCCACATTAACCAAACACACGAGAAGCTGGTGTGTGAACTAGAAGGGGAAATCATTTTTTATTTTTATTTTTTTAAAGATTTTCTTTATTTAATCATGAGAGAGAGAGACAGAGAAAGAGAGAGGCAGAGACAGACAGAGGGAGAAGCAGGCTCCATGCAGGGAGCCTGACGTGGGACTCGATCCTGGGTGTCCAGGATCACGCCCTGGGCTAAAGTCGGTGCTAAACAGCTGAGCCACCCGGGCTGCCCCGAAATCATTTTTTAAAAGATTTCACTCATTTATTTGACACAGAAAAAGAGAGAACACAAGCAGGGGGAGTAGCAGAGAGAGAGAGAGAGAGAGAGAGAGAGAAGCAAACTCCCCACTGGGCAGGGAGACCAACGCCGGGCTCAGTCCCAAGACTCCAGGATCATGACCTGAGCCAAAGGAAGACGCGAAAGCGACTGAGCCACCCACGTGCCCCGAGAAATCATTTTTTTAAATATTGTATTTATTTAAGTAGGCTCCACGTGCGAGTGGGACTTGAGCACAGGACCCCGATGAGGCTAAAAGGCTAAATGTCAAGTGACGCCGTGCTGTGGTTCCCCACGCCCTGGCCCCAGCCAGCCTGGAGGGTCCCGCAGTGACGACGTGAGGAGCCTCCTGGGCCCTGGGACGACTCAGCGCCAGCCCCCGGCGCCAGCCCCACGCCCGGTTCCCGGGCGCCCCCCTAGGCGGGCCACAGCGAGAGGCCGAGGGCGCCTGGCCTGCAGCCAGGTTCCGCCGCCCGCCGCGCCTCTAGGGCTCCGCGCGCGGAGGGGCGGGCCATTCAAATTAGGAAGGGCCTTGCGGGGCCGGCGACGACGCGACGACGGACGCATCGTTTGTCTTTTAAAAGGAAGAGACTTTACAAAGCCGCACGAGAGCCTAGCGGCTAGTGCCGCCCGTGCCACGGTGGGAGAAGCGGGGGAGCGAGACGTGGCCGGAGCGGGAGCCGAGTCACCGTGAGTGAAAGGTGGACGTGGTCGGGAGGGCATGCGCGGGGGCGTGCGTGGCGGCATCGCTTCTCGGCCTTTTGGCTAAGATCAAGTGTAGTATCTGTTCTTATCAGTTTAATATCTGATACGTCCTCTATCCGAGGACAATATATTAAATGGATTTTTGGAGCAGGGAGATGGAATAGGAGCTTGCTCCGTCCACTCCGCGCATCGACCTGGTATTGCAGTACCTCCAGGAACGGTGCACCCCCTCGGGGGAAACACTCGATTGTGAAAGAGAGACAAGGAGTTGTCTGGAGCAGCGCTTGGGGAGGCTCTTTGCTGTTCTTGGGGAGAGTTGGGGAAAGCTCAGATAGATACTTGAACCGAGTTGATTTCTTGTTTTTTTTTTTTTCTCCATCTTTGCTAATTCCTGGCGTAGTTTCACAACTTGTGAGCACACTGACAGTTGTACTCGTGCTTTTCTCTTTCTGGTTTAAATTGTTCATTTCCCTAAAGCTGTTTTTAAGTTTTATTTGTATCTTTTTTTTCTTTTCTTTTCTTAAGCTTTCATTTACTTATGAAAATCCGAGAGAGAGAGAGAGAAGGGAGAGAGAGAGAGAGAGAGAGAGGCACAGACTCACACAGACGGAGAAGCAGACTCCATGCAGGGAGCCTGACGTGGGACCCGATCTTGGATCCCCAGGATCACGTCCGGGGCTGAAGACGGCGCTAAACCGCTGAGCCACCCAGGCCTGCCCCCTTAAAACCCTTAACACGTCTGCGCGGTTCAGGGGTTGAGTGTCTGCCCTCATGAAGCTAGGGCCTGATCCCAGAGTCCTGGGATCAAGGTCCACAAAGGGCTCTCTGCAGGGAGCTTGCTTCTCCCTCTTCTTGGGTCTCTACCTCTCTCCGTGTTTCTCATGAATAAAGAGAATATTTAAAATCAATAAAATCTTTTTAAAAAGAATCTCAGAAAATACCTCGGCGTGAGGCAGATTTTGTCTCCTGTCTCGTGAAGTTTTGTGGGTAGTCTGAATATAATTTAACAAAACAAGTAAATCAAATACATACGAATAGGATAGATAAGAAGTTTTTAGATGAACTGTTTTTTGTGTACATACAATGGAATGTTTCAGCTCTATTGTTTAAGTAATCTCCACACCCAATGTGGGGCTGGAACCCACGACCCCAGAGATCAAGACTTGCATGCTCTACCAACTAAGCCAGCCAAGCACTCCTAGGCGAATTATTATTATTATTATTATTATTATTATTATTATTATTTTTACGATTCTATTTATTTATTTGAGATAGAGTGTGTGTGTGAGAGAGTATGAGCAGGGGGCAGAGGGAGAGGGAGAATCGGACTCTGCTGGGCAGGGAGCCTGACTCAGGCCTGATCCCAGGACCCTGGGATCATGACCTGAGCTGAAGGCGGACGCTCAAACGAACTGACTCAGCCTGAAACCTTAAAGTTTTGCTAAGCTAAGCTAAGAGATGAGTTACTTTCGTTAGATCCGGATCACATCCAAATAAGATAATAAATGAAACATTGAAACATCGATTACTGAACAAAAAAAGTGGCTTATCCGCTTTTTGCTTTTTTTCTTAAATAGAGGAATTAAATATATTTGGATCTATTAATAAACGTGTTTAGTGCCACAGTAAGAAATTTTACATGAGAAAGCATGTGTTTCTAGAAATTATATTTTTTTTAATTTTTATTTATTTATGATAGTCACACAGAGAGAGAGAGAGAGAGAGAGAGGCAGAGACATAGGCAGAGGGAGAAGCAGGCTCCATGCACCGGGAGCCCGACGTGGGACTCAATCCCGGGTCTCCAGGATCACGCCCTGGGCCAAAGGCAGGCGCTAAACCGCTGCGCCACCCAGGGATCCCTGTTTCTAGAAATTATAAAAGGATAAATCTGCCAAGCCACAAAATGCTGAGATGGTTCAGAGTGGCTTGCTTCTTAGTTTTCACTGGAAATTAAAAATTTCTAAGAGTTAAGCATCCTAATATATATAAGTAAAGCTACTAGAGATAATAAGGGAAAGGAACTTTATGTATGGTCAGGACTAAGATGGGAAAGGCTTTAATTAAGTAAATGAAAGGTTTGTTTACAAAAGGGATCCCTGGGTGGCGCAGTGGTTTAGCACCTGCCTTTGGCCCAGGGCGTGATCCTGGAGACCCGAGATCGAATTCCACGTCGGGCTCCCGGTGCATGGAGCTTGCTTCTCCCTCTGCCTATGGCTCTGCCTCTGTGTGTGTGTGTGTGTATGTGTGTGACTATCATAAATAAATAAAAATTTAAAAAACAAAAAGATTTATTTATTGATTTGTTGGAAGGGAAGGGAAGGGAAGGGAGGGGAGGGCAGGGGAGGGGAGGGGCAGACGGCGAGAGAAATCTAAGCAGACTCCTGGCTGAAGACTCACCCCGCTGTGGGGCTTCATCTCATGATCCTGAGGTCAGGACCTGAGCAGAAACCAACAGTTGGATGCAGCTGACTGTGCCATCCAGGTGCCCCCCACTTTGGATCTTAAACAATGGGCCAGACTCCCAACATTCTGCTCTTGGGAGCATGTTTTCCAGCTTCTTAAATCAGTGCGTGCCAATGCAGCGCCCCCCTCCCCCCACCCCCCCCACCCCCCCCCACCCCCCCCCCCCCGCCATGCCATACGCACCTGAGTCTGTTTCCGCGTCTACTTAGCTCAAATCTCTTTCTGAAGCTCAGTTTTCCCATCTGTTAAGTGGAGATCATAAACCCTGACCCACGTCCTCACATGGTGGATGGGAATAAGGATCCACCGATAACCAAGATGTAAAACAACCAGCCAAGAGTAAGGGTCCCCTTAATTCTGTGAGAGGAGGAAGAGGAAGAAAGCTGAAGATATTGGGCGGTGATCCTTGGCAGCCTGGATTTCTTCAGGTGAAAAACATGATAGATAACATTTTCCCTTTGGGATTGTGCAAAGACCAAAACAGAAAACGAAGGGATTAGCTGGCACACAGTGGGTGCTAAATAATGGCAGGCAACTTGTGAAGCCCCGTTCTGGGTTCTGAGTCTCACTAGTATTACAGATCTAATCTAGCGGGACATGAAACTTGCTCTCCAGCACATAAGCCCTGCTACTTTAGTCCCAGGATCCTGAATACATTCGGGATGAGAGGCTGGGGGCAGGCGCTCTGTGGGCCCATGCATTGCCTTGACCACCACGCGTAACATCCTGGGCTTTCAGGCTTGGATCAACACCAACACGTGTCAAAGAAACGCAGTGTGACAGCTCCACACTTCTTCCTTCATCTCTCTCCAGGAGCATTAAAGCTTTTTTATTATCCCAGCCACAGTTCTTGGAGGCTCTGAGTCACTAACAACTTAAAAAGAAAAAACGAAACCTTGCCTCCTGTGTTCTGGGCACCCTCCTTTTCTCTGTCTGACCACCAGAAGATTGTGGAAACTGCTTGGCAGACTCTCCTCAGAGGTTCAGAAGGTAAAGGTGAGAGAAGAGCGGTGAGAGATTGGGTTGCGTATATTGCTAGTGAGAGCTGAGATCCTAAAAACTATGTTTGCTGCTGCTCCCGTCTCTCTCCCTCAGTCATCAAGTCCTGTAGCAGAACACTCGTCAACCCGTAAGGTACACGTACGTTCCAGGAGAGTCTTGTTAAATACTCTGTGGCTCTGCATTTCCAACATGCTCATGGGACCCCAGTGCTGCTGGGGTAGGGACCACACTTTGAGCAGCAAGGTGGCAAACTGTCCCACCTCGAGTCATTTTTCTAAAGATTCTATTATTTTTTTTAAGATTATTTATCTATTTATTCACAAGAGACACAGAGACAGAGGCAGAGACAGAGGCAGAGGGAGAAACAGGCTCCTCCCAGGCAGCCCGATGCAGAACTCGATCCCAGGATCCTAGGATCAAGACCTGAGACGAAGGGAGATGCCTAACCAACTGAGCCACCCAGGTGCCCCGATAAACATTTTTTTTAAAAAGGAAAAAAAAATAAATAATAAAAATAAATAAATAAATAAAAATAAAGTATTTTAGGGCAGCCCCGGTGGCTCAGGGGTTTGGTGCCTGCCTTCGGCCCAGAGCATGATACTGCAGACCCGGGATCGAGTCCCACGTCGGGCTCCCTGCATGGAGCCTGCTTCTCCCTCTGCCTGTGTCTCTGCCTCTGTGTGTGTGTGTGTGTGTGTGTGTTCTCATGAATAAATAAATAAAATATTTTGAAAAAAATAAAAAATAAAGTATTTTATTTAAGGGCACCTGGGTAGCTCAGTGGTTGAACATCTGCCTTTGGCTCCGGGGGTGATCCCGGATCCTGGGACAGAGTCCCGCATCCGGCTCCTGGCGAGGAGCCAGCTTCTCCCTCTGCTATCTCTGACGCTCTTTATGTGTCTCTCATGAATAAATAAATAAAATCTTTTTCTTTAAGTATTTTATTTGTTTATTTTTCATTAGGCTCCACATCAGGCGTGGGACTTGAACTCATGACCTCGATATTAAGAGTCGCATGCTCGGAGGACCCAGCCAACCAGGTGTCCCCTAGAATAGGAAATCACTACTTCACGATGATAAATATTCCTTTTCCTTGACAGAACATGCATATCTGCAATCCAAAGCACCTCATTCTAAGATGAAATGCTGCAAAGCTAAATTGGCGAGCACAAGATGGCCTTAGGAGCGTGGAAGGGAGCAGAACTATACTAGAACACAGCCAGAGTCATGATTACGACAGGCCCAGAGGTTGGCTGGTCACTTTCTATAGGTACGGGTCACATTATATAATATTTACTGATTCATTTACTCAATGAAATATAGTCAGCGTATACCACGTTCTGTTCGATGGAAGCGCTGGAGGTATAAATGTGCACCAAACAGAACAAGCTCCCCGTTCTAGAGCTTACATGCTATGAGGCTAAAAGGCAATAAATAAATGTATAAAATGTCAAGTGACGCCGTGCTGTGGAATACAGGAAAGCCAGGTAAGGGAGAAGCAGGGGCCCTGGGTGGATGAGGGAAGATGAAGCACAGGACTCTCTGCCAGCTGTTGATAGTCTCCCTTTCCAGACGAGGAGGCTACAGAGAAAGGACCTGCCTGACATGTTTTGGCCTGTGTCTGGTTCTCACCAATATACTGTATAGGGAACATGTATGGTGGGCCACCTGGGTGGCTCAGCGGTTGAGCGTCAGTCAGTCTGTGGCCCAGGTGGTGATGCCGGGTCTTGGGATCGAGTCATGCATAGGGCTCCTGGGAGGAAGCCCGTTCCTCCCCCTGCCTATGTCTCTGCCTCTCTCTCTCCCTCGGTCTCTCATAAATAAATAAATAAATATATATATATATATATATATATATATATATATATATATATATACATGAATGAATGAATGAATGAATGAATGAATTGAATCTTAAAAAAAAGAAAGAAGCCTGTCTCGTTACTGCTAATAATCATGTCTGATAACTTGTCATCTCATCATCTCCCGGTTTAGAGATCTCAGATGGAAGGCGGAGGGTTGACGGAGGAGGCCAGGTTACTCGCTAGGTCCCACAGGTCCTTAGGGCTTAGCGCCCACGCTCGCCAGCTCCACGCTCCGGGGCGCCCCCGCCCCCCACCGCCCCCCACCGCCCCCCACCGCCCGCGTCCCGTCAGCGGAGGCAGCGGGCAGAGGACCCCAGAGGACCCGTGTGTCAGCATCGGCAATGCTCAGTCTCCTCGTGGGCCTGACTCAGAAGCAGCATTCCTGGGTTGTCGGCGCCCCCGGGTTCCTCGGCCTAGCCTGCCCCTTGCACTCGCCAAGCTGTGTGGTCTCGGGCCAGTTGCCTAACCTCTCTGCCTCCACCGCTTCTTCCGTAGGTAAACTCTGCAAGTTGGACGCGAAGAGAGCACTGAGCGCAAGTCTGGCCCAGACCAGAAGCCTTGGCTACGGTATAGCGCACGCGGCTCACTCGTTTCGGTGTCACAGGCACGACGTCTCCACTGGTACCTCGTGGCACCTAGGACCCACATCCGGGACCACTCAAACCCCAAGGTCAGGTCACGAGCTACCTCGGCCTTCCCTCAGTCCCACGAAGGAAGGAACGTAGGAAGGTGGCCACTTCTGCCCTGGGGAAACGGAGGCCCAGGGGGTTAGGTAGATGCCCAGGGAGCCCTCCTGATGGGGTAGGGAGGCCACCCGTTCCGGGCCCGGTCTCGGGTCCCAACTGGTGTCTGGAGCCCTTAGCAGGTGACGCCAGCCAGCCAGGCGCTTCTGGGCTCCCCAAGCCCTGGCCCCCAAGCCAGCCTGGAGGGTCCCGCAGTGACGACGTGAGGAGCCTCCTGGGCCCTGGGACGACTCAGCGCCAGTCCCCGGCGCCAGCCCCACGCCCGGTTCCCGGGCGCCCCCCTAGGCGGGCCACAGCGAGAGGCCGAGGGCGCCTGGCCTGCAGCCAGGTTCCGCCGCCCGCCGCGCCTCTAGGGCTCCGCGCGCGGAGGGGCGGGCCATTCAAATTAGGAAGGGCCTTGCGGGGCCGGCGACGACGCGACGACGGACGCATCGTTTGTCTTTTAAAAGGAAGAGACTTTACAAAGCCGCACGAGAGCCTAGCGGCTAGTGCCGCCCGTGCCACGGTGGGAGAAGCGGGGGAGCGAGACGTGGCCGGAGCGGGAGCCGAGTCACCGTGAGTGTAAGGTGGACGTGGTCGGGAGGGCGTGCGCGGGGGCGTGCGTGGCGGCATCGCTTCTCGGCCTTTTGGCTAAGATCAAGTGTAGTATCTGTTCTTATCAGTTTAATATCTGATACGTCCTCTATCCGAGGACAATATATTAAATGGATTTTTGGAGCAGGGAGATGGAATAGGAGCTTGCTCCGTCCACTCCGCGCATCGACCTGGTATTGCAGTACCTCCAGGAACGGTGCACCCCCTCGGGGAAACATTCGGTAACAAAGAATGGGTTTTGTTCCTCTTGTCTTGAGTGTGCCGTGACGTGCCGCTTGTTCGGTCCCATAGCTGTGTCTTTTAACTCTCCACCCGTGCTCCTTGGCCGTGTTAGGTCTCTGTTATGTAATTTTTTTTTTTTTTTCTTTTATGCTTTTAACTTTTTAAGCCGTTTTCTCGTTTCCTAAAGAGGCATTGAGACGGCGAGAGTCAGCTTCCGTGCAGGGGTGGCACTGTGGGACTGGATCCGGTGACGCCAGAATCATGCCAGGAGCCGAAGGCAGCCGCTGAGCCGCTCATCCACTCAGGCGTTCCCCAGTCTTTTATTAAGATCTTGAGGTTCTTTGGCAGGAAGCCAGTCGTGGCGCTTGACTCCAATTGACCTCCTGCTTTTTCCTGCTAGGCTACGCCCAGGAGGAGTTTCACTTTTCTAGGAACCTGATGGCTTGAGGGACCCAACAGACAGCTCCTCTCTCCCTTATTACCTCTCTCTATCTGGTTTAAGTAGTTGACTTCTCTGAAACCTTTTTCAGGCTTAGAAGCAAATGTGTCATGGAGGAGTGCAGACACGTGACACATCTGCTCCTTAATCCTGCTTTTTACCTTCTGACTGAGGGGGTAAATGTTTAAATTTCATACTTAACCGTGGAAAAGGAGTATGACAGGCTGTCTCTCTAGAGGGCCAGAGAGTAAATAGTTTAGGCTTCGTGACCCCGACAGGTCCCTGTGAGCTCTTTCTTCTGCAACCCTTGAGAAATGTAAAATTCGTTCTTGACTTGCAGTATAGGAGAACAGAGGGGCCGACCTTGCTGACTGGCTGTAGTCCGCTGACCCCTGGACTAAAAACACCTAATTTAGGCTGCCTGGGTGGCTCAGTGGTTGAGCGTCTGCCTTCGGCTCCTGGCCTGATCCCAGGGTCCATGCGGCTCCTCGCGGGGAGACCTCTGCCTAGGTCTCTGCCTTTCTCTATGTGTGTTTCTCACCGATAAATAAAATATTTTAAAAAATAAAAAGTAAAATAAAAACATCTGCTTTGTGTATTGTCCCACAGAGGCGGGCCCCCTTCAGGCTGCTGGACAGTCTGCTGCCTGAACTCAAGAAAGGCCTCCTCGATGCTATGTGCCAAGACCGAAATGAAAGAGACAGACAGGCCTCCTACCCCAGAAGTCTTTTTTGTCTTTTAAAGCTTGATTTAGGGCAGCCCCGGTGTCCTAGTGGTTTAGCGCCACCTGCAGCCAGGCGTGTGATCCTGGAGACCCGAGATCGAGTCCCATGTCGGGCTCCCTGCATGGGGCTTGCTTCTCCCTCTGCCTGTGTCTCTGCCTCTCTCTCTCTCTGTGACTATCATAAATAAATAAAAATTAAAAAAATAATAAGGTTTTATTTACTTATTCATGAGAGACGGGGGTGGGGTGGGGGGAGAGGCAGGCCTCAAGCAGGGAGCCGGATGTGGGACTCCAGGATCACACCCTGAGTGGAAGGCAGACACCCAACCACTGATCCTCCCAGGCGTCCATACTCCGAGAAATCTTAATGGTTTCTGGCAGAGAAAATGGAGCAGCAAATCGTCATGGGTCCAGGACCGGCTCCTGGACTGAAAAAATTTTAAAACATTTAATTTATTTATGCATGAGAAAGAGAGAGAGAGAGAGGCGGAGGGAGAAGCAAGCCTCCATGCAGGGAGCCCAATGTTGGACTGGGTCCCGGGATTACAGGATCACACCCTGAGCCAAAGGTAGACGATCAACCACTGAGCCACCCAGGCGTCCCTGAACTGGAATATCTACAAACCCTACAAGGATTTCTTCTCATTTTTTTCTCCTCTGCCAGCAGAGTGTACCCGGGACTGAGGGATGCAAGGCATCTGTTTCTGTGCATCCTGTCCACCGGTCTAGGAGATACGCTAGGAATCGACACAGAACAGTTGAATACACGACAGAAAATAGGCGAAGCATAGACACTGTGTGCGGGAAGGCGGGAGGGGGGCTCGGGACGGGAGAAAAACACAGGTATGTGTTGACATCTGGCCCCGAGCAACATTACCCATCTGTCCCCTCAAGTCTCTGCACCAAAGGGCCTGGGGCCACCTGCTCATGCCGCCGACCCTAGGATCCATACGGTCCCTCTGTGCCATCACTCCAGGAGGCAGGATGAGCTGGGGGAACAGGTGCACCAGAGGCCATCAAGAGCCTCCGTCACTCCCGTCACACACACACACACACACACACACACACACACACACACACACGGGTCAGAGAAGAAGGTAAATCCTACAGTGAAACAGTGCAGCACAATGTTTAGGGGCTCCTGCTGTCGGGGCCCGCCAGGAACATCCCCTCCAGAGCCCAGAAAAATTGCTTCCTCTTTATACCTCCGACCATGGAGATAGAGGGAAGCCCAGGGTACCGCAGGCCTCTTGCGTTCTGGAAGCAACACATTCCACACCTAGACACCGTACTTGGGCTGACGCCCTGGGTGACGGGGAAGACCCTCAGCTCGGAGGCTGGCTTAGAGCCTAAAAGAGCTCTCAAGCCGAGTCAGGGGCAGCGGGGGCAGCCCCGCGTTTGGGCCCCAGTATCCAGCGGACCCCAGGGTGTTGGTGACAGGGGGTGGGTCCCTGAAGGAAAGAGATGCCCTGTGGAGTATATGGCAAGCGGGGGCTGCAGAGGATCACAATGGGGCCCCTCCCTGGGGGTCCTAGAAAGGGCCGCAGGGCCATCGAGGGCAGAGACTTCTCCACCTTATGAAAAGCAGCTCCCGGCACACTGCTGGGCCTTTGGGGGGAACGAATGTTTACAGAAGGATAGTCAGGGACCGGGGCTCCGGACTGCCCAACAGACCTGCAGGTCAGGATGTCAGCTGGGTCAGCAGCAGCAGGCCACCCTAGGAGAAGCGTGTGTTGTCGGGATGGAACCCGAGCAGGAATAAGAGACACCGGACAGCCAGCCAACCCGTTGGCCCCGCAGGCCTTTGTTGGCCACCCCAGACCTGGCAATATGGGCATGGGAACCGTGGAGCCACAGGGGTGTCCGGGGAGGTCCCACACCGGCAGGTGCTCCTTGGCTGGGACTCTCAGTCCTAAGCTCGTGGGGGTACTGGGGCCGGGATGCGGGGATGCGGAGCTCCTCTGGCCTGCCGCCCTTGTTCCCAGAAACCTCCCTGGGACTGGCCCAGTCTCTGTCAGATCCCACGGGGCCCTAAGTTTCTCCAAGCTCACACCAGCCTCCACCCCCCCCACCCCCGCTTCCAAAGCACCCCACCCCACCACCAATGAACCTCTTGCACTCCTCGTTCTGTTCCCGTAACTGTTCCCGTAACTTCTTCCCAGAGGACCCAATGCCACCTAGGACTCAGACTCCAGTAGTCCAACCTTTACAAAACATTGGTGCATTTGAATATGTATCACTCATGTCTGTCTAATTAAAAAAAAAAGAAAGAAAGAAAGAAAGAGGTCAACCCCGGTGGCTCAGCGGTTTAGCGCCGCCTTCAGCCCAGGGTGTGATCCTGGAGACCTGGGATCCAGTCCCACGAAGGGCTCCCTGCATGGAACCTGCTTCTCCCTCTGCCTGTGTCTCTGTCTCTCTCTGTGTGTGTCTCTCATGAATAAATGAATAAAGTTTAAAAAAATAACAGAAGAGGGATCCCTGGGTGGCGCAGCGGTTTGGCGCCTGCCTTTGGCCCAGGGCGCGATCCTGGAGACCCGGGATCGAATCCCACGTCGGGCTCCCGGTGCATGGAGCCTGCTTCTCCCTCTGCCTGCTTCTCCCTCTGCCTGTGTCTCTGCCTCTCTCTCTCTCTCTGTGTGACTATCATAAATAAATACAAAAAAAAAAAAAAAATTAAAAAAAAAATAACAGAAGAAAGAAGATAAAGATAAAGAAAAAGAACGAAACTGGGAATAAATATTTGCCGGTCGATCACCGGCGGGACTCATCTACAAATTTTTTTTTAAGATTTTATTTATTTATTCATGAGACAGAGGCAGAGACACAGGCGGAGGGAGAAGCAGACTCCACACAGGGAGCCCGCCGGGAGACTCAATCCTGGGACTCCAGGATCACGCCCTGGGCCGAAGGCAGGCGCTCAACGGCTGAGCCACCCTGGTGTCCCCCAATTTTTTTTTTTTTTTTAGGATTTTATTTTCCTCAGTTCCTCAGGCTGCAGAAACAGATGCTGCCGGGGAACCCTCAGGGTGCAGTTCCTCGGGTCCCCATCCGAGATCCACGGCTCGGGCATGGGTACCGGGCACCACCGGGGTGCGACACCTTGGTGGGGGCGCATGGTTCTTGGGCAAGGGTGGCGCCAGCCTTAGCTACCCGGGCACCGCTGTCGGTGTCTGGGGATTTCTGGGTCCTTGGGGCAGGGCCCGGAGGGGTTTCTGACGCCAGTGCCTCTGGAGTCCCTGAACTCCTAAGAGGCCAATGCAGGTGCTAGAAGGTGAAGTAAGGAAGTCCTCTTCAGCGGGAAGCACTCCTTTGCAAGCAGCGGAAACGCCTGAGGGTCAGACTACCTGGGAACCCATAATGGGACTACTGAAGCCCCCCTCCCTCCCCCAGTAAGCAGAGAGGTCTTGGGCGGGAGGGGCCGGAAGGGCCATCGCTCGAGAACGCTGTGCCAGGGGCTGGGTAAGCCGGGTTGACACAGGACCTGATTTAATCCTCTCTCTCATCGGTTCACTCGTCCCCTCAACCGATATTTAGATGCTGGGCAGCGGTCTAAGTGCCCGGATCAGAGAAGTGGAAAAAGCGGTCCAGGTGGGGGATCTTTGCGGCGGCTCAGAGCTGGGGCGGCGGGGCGGGGCGGGGCGGGGCGGGGAGGCCGGGGCGGGGGACGAAGCTCATCCGGGACAAATCCCGTCGGTGCTGGGCGGGCCGTAGGAGAGACTCACCACCAGCTTGCGGGCCGAGGGGGGCGCCTCGGGCGCGGGCAGGGAGGGGCGGAGCGGAAACGGGCCCCACGTTAGCTTGTATTAGGACCTGGCCCGCCGCGAGGAGATGACAGTCACCTAACTCGCTGTTTGGCCCGAGGGTTCGCTACTCCAGGGCTGACTCCCGCCGCGCATTTCCACAGAGGGCCTCCCGTCCGGACCAGGACTTCCTTAGGGACCCTCCAGACCGCGCGCCACCCGAGCACGAGGGCGAGAGAGATCATGCCACCCCGACGGCCGAGAGGGCGAACCCGGGCCGGGAGAGAGTCACAGGGCCGGGAGCTAAGACAGGGGCGCGCCGGGCGGTGACCGCAGCAGACGTCCCCATCGTGGTACCCCCTGCCGACCCAGGCGCGTCCGACCAGCTGCCCTCCCGGTCTCCCGGGGCCGCGTCCGGTTCTCGGGGCTCTCTGCGCTAGGCTCCGTCACTTGGAACGGCCCGTGCTACCGGCGCGGGCGGCGTCTTGGGACAGGGCGACGGCGGCAGGGGACCGGTCTCGGTTACGCCGCTGTGAAGTGAGGATGGGAACAGCTTCAAGTCGGCCTGGGGTCCTGGGGAGCCACACGGGTAGCAGAGCCTGCAGGGCAGTGCGTCCGGCGCGCGGCGGCGGGGCGACCCGGGTTCTTTCCCCGCAGGGTTGACGCCCCGGAGAGTCAGTCGGGTTGAGGGGCGAGCGTGCTGGTCCTACGAGCCTTACGGCCGAGAGTGCGGGCTTTGCGGAGAATCCACCGTGGAACGGAACAGACGCGGGCCCGGGGGCGGGGGTGTCTAGCGGCGGGGGGCTGGAGAGGAGGGGAGGAGGGCGGAGGCCGGCTCCCAGCCACACTCACACGTTCCTACCCCGGGGGCAGCTCGCTCCCCGCCCGAGGTCCGGGCCCTGCGCCTCCCGGATGCCCGGCGTCGACCCCGCGGCTCTCTCGGGAGCACGCGCACCGCCCTCGTCCCGCAGCTCCCCGCCACACGCCCCCTCCCTGCTTCGGCCGGCCGGGGTCACAGTTCCCAGGTGGGAGTAGTTCCCGGGACCCGGCGCGCTGGCGGAGGAGGCCCAGGGGCGTGGCGGGACCGCCGGGGGTCGGGGACGGGCCGGGGCATGCAAATAGCTGGTCGTCCTCTAGGGAAGGAGGCGAGGGAGCGGAAAGGGATGTGAAAATCGACCAGGAATGCGGGGGATGGCTGCAACCGTAACCGCGTGTGGAGCGGACCACCGCAGCCGAGTGCGCCGAGAACGTGGCCTGAAGGTGACTTGGCTCACCGTGGGCGCAGTGAGGACGGTGGCGGGGCGGTGCCGGCGAGGGCCGGGTGCTCGGCGTCTCTTCCCGGTATCTTGGCTCGGGGCCAGCGCCAGCATAGTAGTGGTGGTGGTGGTGGTGGTGGTGGTGTTTCTTCTCGGCTTGTTTACTGTACTTTTTCTAAGGAGGGATCTATCTTACCTGCCTTTGCTTTTTTGCTTTTGCGTTTTACACTCACTTGGTGCTGAGAGAGGCAGAGATGCAGGCTGAGGCAAGCAAGCTCCCAGGTAGATGCCCGGTGCCGGGGGAGGGGGGGGGGCTTGTGTCCCGGGGGTCCCAGGAACTCTGGGCCTGAGCTTGATCCTGACCCCAAGGCAGGCGCTCAACCGCTGAGCCACCCAGGCTTCTCTCTTACCAGTGTAGGCTGCTACGTGACCTACGCTATAAAGGCTGACTGGCTCTGGTGGGCTTTCTTGGGTTTTGCTTTTTCGTTGTGTTAGTGCTGTTTTTCTTAGGAGCTTCCCTTCTCTTCTTTCCGGCAGCTTTTCTCTTCGCCGCTTACCAGGTTATTGCTTCGTGGCCCCGAGGGGCAGAGACGGAGAGAGCCGGCAAGTGGGAAGGAACTGGGCTCCAGCGCGGCCGGGCCTGAGTAGTGGAGGCTCCACCTGCTTCCAAGTGGGCCGGCGCTTGGCTGACCTGTGTGCCACCGGAATCCGTCTCTGCGCTTTCCATGCGGCTCCGGGAAGTCCTGGTCTCCCCCTCTGCCCTTTGTGCCTCCACCTCTTTTTGTGTCTTGTGCTTCCCCACCCCCGGGGTCTCCTGGAACCCTGTCACTCACTCCTCTGCCAATCCCCCACCCCCCCACCGCCACCTCTTCTCCAAGCGTCCCCGAACTCCTTCTGCCTGCTTGAACTTTGCCCTCCTCCAAACCGACGGTTTGGTGAGGAGCGGTGTTTGATAGGAATGAGGAATAACGCCTGCGCACGAGTGACTGGGCCTCCGGCTTAGAGGATTTAAACCCGGCTCCTTCAGGTAGCTCTCAACTCGCTCTGCCTGACTGACCGACCCACCAACCGACCGCTTACCCTTATGGAACAAAAGTCGGGCAGATGGGGTCAGAAGTACACAGGTCTTCCTCGGTGGGGATGGAAAAGTCCTTCTTCCAGATCGGTCTATGGCAGCGTTTGAGCACCCTGGTGGCACACCGGAATCTCCTGGGCCTTCATTTAAATCAGACTCCTGTCCCAGCACGGCCGAGGAGCAATCGAATTGGAGTCTCCGGGGTGGGGCCGAGGCTGCTGTACTTCCCAACCTGCCAGATGTTCCTGTTGCACGGTGCGCCTCCAGAAGCACTCCTTGGAGCCCCTGGGAAGATGCCGCCGGTCACCTTGTTCTGAACCCTGAATGCCCTGTGACAGACACGGAAAGCGGTGGATGCGCTCCTGCAAACCCGGGCATGAGTCGCTTTAGATTTATTATTTTTTTTAAATTTATTTATGATAGACATGGGGGGGTGCAGAGACACAGGCAGAGGAGAGGGAGAAGCAGGCTCCATGCCGGGAGCCCGACGCGGGACTCGATCCTGGGACTCCAGGATCGCGCCCTGGGCCAAAGGCAGGTGCGAAAACGCTGAGCCACCCAGGGATCCCCCATGAGTCGCTTTAGGACAACAGTCTCGGACTGGCGTGGTGTTTAGCACACCATAGGCACTCGGCGTACCGAAGAGGAAATAACGGATTCCCTGGTCCTGGCACAGACAGGAGGCCACCCAGTCTAGTGGGGAGACCCTTGGACCCTATAGGGGAATCTGCGGAGACCCAGTGCCAGACGGAGCTTCCGTGCTGCGCTGCTGCTCTGCGGAACTGGAACCGGATGGGCACCGCCCTTCCCAAACCCACCCTCCAAATTTGTTTTAGATGTGGACTGATGACACCACGCGTGACGGGATGAGAAAGTTGACAGCTCACATAATGAGGCTTTCCAGGGAGACCGAGGTGGCTCCCAGGCAGATTCAAAAAGGGCTTGAGAGCAAGGGGTCGGTCCGTGTGTTTATGGTGGTGAGTGGAGGGCCTGGGATAAGGCTTTTTATCAGCTCCATCGACCAGAGGGAGGTCAGGAGGAGAGGAGGGAGTGGCAAGGCTTCAAAGCTGTGGGCAGTCAAACGTCCAGACCAGGTCAGACTCTCCCACAAGCTGCCTTCTCCTCTAGGGAATGGGGATGGGAAGCCCCCTTCCATGGGCACGGTACAGATGACTGGGGACCTTAAGTGATCCTGCCTTCGTGCCTTTCACGGTGAGCAACCAACAGACGTCCATTGGATCAGAGTCTGATGTAATGAGAAGGGGGCGGGGTGGGGGGGCAGGGGAAGGGTTCAGGTTCCCGTGAGAAGCTGAACCTGCTGGCCGAGTTTGGGAGTTTGGGGTACGAATGAGCCTGTGAGGGAAGGGACATGGGGGTGAGGGAGCGATTATGGTAGGCAAGAGCCCACCCGAAGCAAGCGTCCCCCCGGGGCAGTTCTGAGGCCCAGATCACAACTTCCAGGTGGCTGGGGGGGGGGGGTGGTCAGCCTGAGGCAAACTGGCCCCCTCCCCAAGGCCCCCCACTCTTGCCTCAGACTGCAACGTCCCGGGGTTCCTCCCTCCTGTCGACATGTCCTGAAATTCTGACTTGCACTGAAATTCTGACCTGAAGCTCCCCTAAGACGTCGGGCAGGCCTTCGTGACTCAGCTGGCTTTGTGTTCCATCCCACCTTCGCATTTATTGAGTAAGCCTCGTGCGCTCCAGGTCGGGACACAGAGCCACGTGGCTCCAGAGGCCTTGGACCTCAAAGGGGTCGTGGCCAGGTGGGAGCCACAGCCTGGTGTTCCTCTCTCACAGTCCCCTGCACAGGGATCACGGCGTTGTGGCCATTTGGCCACGTGTCTTATCGGGTCTGGTCCTGGGCCGGATGCTCCCAGTTGGGGGCCGGGAGGAGACAGGAACCCTGTCTGGCTTCTCTCTACTCCCAGGACCAAGCCCCGCCCTGGTGGGTGGAGTCGCAAGTGATAAAGGACTGTTGGTTAAGTTGGAACCGGTCGTGATGGCAGAAGGCCCAGAGTCCAGTGGGGTGGGATCCGGACCCCAGCTCAGCCGCTGGCAGATATGTCCTCCTGGGCAGATCCACTTCCCCAGGGTAAAACAAACAAACAAACATGCTTTATCACTGGGCCTCCTGGTCTGAGGGTCCGTCCACTCTGTACTGCCTGTCACTTTCCAAAGGGGCATCCATTCTCTTGAGGATTCTCCGTGCAAGTCACCATGCACCACCACCACCACCATCACCACCCCTCCCCCAACCATGAATCCCTAGTGGGCAGGCATCAGATCACAGTCGCCTTTCAGCCTTTCAGTGTTGGGCTCTGTCTGATTCAGCGTGCCCAGCCATCATCTGTGTGGAACGGATAGGTCAGTCCTGTGGCCTCAAAGAACCAAAGGTGGTTTCTTCAATGTGTTCTGCTTTTTTTTTTTTTTTTTTTTTTTTTAAAGTAAGCTCTTGGCCCAATGTAGGGCTTCAACTCATGACCCTGAGATCAAGAATCTCACGCTCTACCAACAGCCAGACAAGTACCCCTGTTCTGCCCCCCCCCCCGTTTTTTTTTGCTTGTTTGTTTGTTTTTAAGATTTAACTTATTTGAGAGAGAGCGAGAGAGCTTGTGTGCAGGCACATGTTAGCGGGGAGAGGGGCAGAGGGACAGGATCTCAGGCAGACATCCACCGCCCCCACCCCCACCCACCTTCTCCCACTCTGAGCCCAGAACCCAAGGCGGGGCTTGATCTCAGGACCCTGTGATCTTGACCTGAGTCCAAATCAAGGGTCCCACGCCTAACCCACGGAGCCACCCAGGCGCCCCCCTGCTGTGCTACTTTTGAAAAAACATCCAAAGGCAGGGGGTGGGCACCTGGTTGGCTTAGTGGTAGAGCACCGAGAAATTACTTGAAAATCAGATCTTTAAAAAAGAGACCAGGAAAAACAATCCAGGCATGTTACAAAAATGTACGTGTGGTGCACTTTAGGATCGGAGGTGGCCTCTGATACGCTGTACTTCAAGGTAGACACCAAATGGCTGAAGATTTAGGTGCTGAGAAAGAAGTAGAAAAAGACCTAAGGGAAGATGTGGGACATTATTTTATAACCTCATGGTGAAGTCCTTTCTAACTCTGACTCAAGGTGGAAAAACTATTTACTTAAAAAACGGATCGATGGGATGACATGAAAGAGGACTTTTTAAAAGTCTACCTAGGTATTTATTTAGTAATGTCTACGCCCAGCGTGGGGCTCGAACCCAGGCCCCGCCCTTCCCACTGAGCCACCCGGCGCCCCCGAAAGCTACCTTTCAGTGCGTGAACCTTAGGCACCTGGCATCGTCGCCCTACGCAAGGCCCGGAGACGGCTGTGCAACAGAAGAAAATACTCCAGGCTTCGATTACAGACGCGGGGCCAGAGCCCTGAATATGTAAATGACAGATAGAAGCCGAATCAAGCACCGAGCCAGGAAGGGGCCGGAGTCCCCGACCCGAGAGTTCAGAGAGAGAAAATAAGCTTGGCTCTGACCCGCGCACAAGGACGCACGGGAGGAGACGCTCGGCCGGAGGAGGGAGGCGCAAGTCAAGGTTGCGCTAAGGTCTCTCTTCTTCTTCTTCTTCTTCTTCTTCTTCTTCTTCTTCTTCTTCTTCTTCTTCTTCTTCTTCTTCTTCTTCTTCTTCTTCATTTTTAAGATTTATTTATTCATGAGACACACACACACACACAGAGGGAGAGACACAGGCAGAGGGAGAAGCAGGCTCCATGCAGGGAGCCCCACGCGGGACTCGATCCCAGGTCTGCAGGACCACATCCCCGGCCGGGCCGAAGGCAGGCGCCAAACCGCTGAGCCAAACCCATCCGCCAAGACCGGCCCTCACCCTGCTCCTCGCTTGTCCCGCTCCCCCAGAGAACCCAACTTTGACGCCACGCGGGGTCGCCGGCGAGACGGGGGAAGTAGATGCTGCCCGAGAACGTCGGCCCGCGCTCTGGCAGTCACCGTCCCCGGCTCCCCGGAATCCAAGGGACCCTCGCGGCGAGGGTGGCCGGCACCGCGACAAGGGCGCACGCACCGGGAGGGCACAAGGGCGCGCGACAGGCCTCGGCAGATCGCAGTTCGCAGGCGTTTGGGTGCGTGCGTTGGACCGCGCGCGAGGAAACGGGGGTGGTTCTATTCTGTGAACGCGACCCCGGGGACATTCCCCTTCTCGGGACGGAACCGGTGGCGCGGGCTGGGACTCTGGGGTGGAAGACGGCCCGAAGGACGCGGACGCGAGCAGAGAAGAGCCAAGCAGGGGGAGAGGGAGACGGAGAGGGAGAGGGAGGGGAGGCATGGGGTGCTGGCTGAAGAGCCGCTTCGCCGCCGCCGTCGCGACAGATACTGGCTGGGGGTGCGGGAGGCGAGAGCTCCTGGGCTGAACCGCTGTGGAGTGTGCGGTGCGTGCCGGGGAGGGAAAGAGCGGTGACCGAAACCTCTCGAGAGGGCAGCCCCGGTGGCACAGCGGTTTAGCGCCGCCGGCAGCCCGGGGTGTGACCCTGGAGACCCGGGGTCGAGTCCCACGTCGGGCTTCCTGCATGGAGCCTGCTTCTCCCTCTGCCTGTGTCTCTGCCTCTCTCTCGCTCTCTCTGAATGAATGAATAAATAAATTAAAAAGAAAAAAAAGAAACCTCCCGAGAGCCCCGGGAGCCGCGGCCGTGTCAGCCGTCCCTCCGCGGTCCCCGGCAGTCGCCGCGCCTCCTCCGGGGTCTTGGCGCGGGATTTGTCCACGCGGGGAGGTGGGCCGCTAGCTGGGTGGGCTCTGGCTCTCGGCGAGCGGAGGCGGTCCCGGGGGCGGAGCCGGGTCTGGGCGGCCGCACCTCCTCCGCAGCCAGAAGGAGGCGGGGCATGCAGATTAGAAACGGCCGTTCGGCGCGGGTAGGACGGGGCAACCAGGGACATGCGATTTGCCGTTCGTAGTGAAGAGGAGGAAACATCTACCCCAAAGTCTCGCGCTGGGGACGGCCGTGTTGTGGACGACGTGAAGGAAATCAGGCCGGGAGCGAGGGTTAGGCTTGTCACCGTGAGTGTAATAGGGATGGTGGGAACATGGTACCCCGGTGGCCGAAACGGAGGGTATCGCTTCTCGGCCTTTTGGCTAAGATCAAGTGTAGTATCTGTTCTTATCAGTTTAATATCTGATACGTCCTCTATCCGAGGACAATATATTAAATGGATTTTTGGAGCAGGGAGATGGAATAGGAGCTTGCTCCGTCCACTCCGCGCATCGACCTGGTATTGCAGTACCTCCAGGAACGGTGCACCCCCTCACTTACAGTTCTCAAAAGACAGACTGAGCTTCTGGTCGCTTTCTTATAAGGCGGCGCCTCCGCTCGTGTTCGCGGGATCCGCTTTTCATTTTCGTCCCCGCCGCTCTCCTTGCCTCTGCTGTTTTTCGTCGCTTTTACGTGCGGAGAGCGTGCGTCCCTGCGCTTCCTTCAGGTAGGTAGCGCTTCTCTCTCTCCTGCCGCGGGGCTTTGCTCCGCGTTGTTGTCCCTACCGGTAGCCCTACAGCCTGCGCCCCCGCTTCCCTCCTTACAGGCTCCAACGTTCGGCAACCTGGCCGCCTCTCTCCCCAACCCACTCGTATCGTTCCCGGTGATCTCAGCAGCCGCTCTGCCGATCCCTCCCAACACCTGGCCTCTCGGTTCTTCCCTCCCTCTGCCCTTCGGTACCTACCGCTCTTCACCGTCCCTTCGCCCCCACCCCACCCCCCGAACCCCCTATGTCCCAAGAAGAATTTCCCTGCACGTACCCTCGGCTCCCGTGCAGCGTTCTTGGGGCCATCTGGGCCACTGAACGTAGCTGGCAACAAGCACACCACCAGGCTCGGGCTCATCCCGCTCACCTCAGCTCTCGGTGTGCCAGGGAAAACCAGACACCGTCCACATTTGCCACCGGGCATCCATCCAAGGGGCCCTCACACCCAAGAAGTCAAAATAAACCATAGCGGGAAACGGCTTTATTAAAAATCGATTTAAACATAGCAATCTCACATTTTAAATGACTTCATACTTTCCAGGTTCTCAAGGTCTAAATACCTGAATCCGGGGACATCCTCCAAATTCCAGGAACTGCTCATTGGCTGTCATACCCGTCGGTGACCTCCAATGCACCTCCAACAGGTTCTGGCTTGCCACGACTTCTGGTTCTTCTCGCACTTGCATTGTCAAAAACACAGCAGTTGAAAATGTTCGTGACCGTTCGTGGCTTACGGTGTTGTTGAGTTGCAGAAAAATCCATCTCTAGGATATGGTCATTTGCACATATGAGGTCGGAGATCTCCCTCATGTAACTCCTTTCACCATCCTCAGTTAGAAACCAGTCCTGGGAAGCCTGGGTGGCTCAGCAGTTGAGCGTCTGCCTTTGGCTCAGGGCGCAATGCCACCACGGTCCCGGGATCGAGTCCCGCATGGGGCTCCCTGCTCGGAGCCTGCTTCTCCCTCTGCCTACCTCTCTGCCTCTCTCGTGAATGAATGAATGAATGAATGAATGAATGAATGAATATAATCTTAAAAAAACAAACATATACCAGTCCAGTCCTTTGCTTTCATCCTCCGATCCCTCTGACAGTCTCACACTTCGACTCATGGAAATGGGCTCCTCTGTCAGTGTTCTTTTCTTCATCATCCGGGTGAAAAGATGAAGATTTCCGAATTCTCTCTTGCATTCAACAAAAGTAAAATCGGGCCTGCAAGGATGTTGTCTCCTATCTGCTTGTCTACCTTCCGGAAAGAGGAATCGGTGCGTCTTTTACGGCGACAAGGCCAGGAGAAAGCCGAAGGATGGTGGACTTGCTTCGCCACCGCTGCAACACCCCTCTGAGGGGTTCCTTCATTCCTCCATTTCCTGCTCCTTGTAGACTTCTTCGTCCTTGCAGGCAGGCAAAAATATTCCTAGGATGATGAAATAGCAGATCGTGTGGAGATACAGGGAAAATAGGACCGCTGAGACCCTGTGACGGGACTTCAGTTTTGAGAGAGAGAGAGAGAGAGAGAGAGAGAGAGAGAGAGAGAGAAGAGCAGCGGCAGAAGCTGGCCCGCCACTCACAGCTAGGCTGTGGCGGTCTCCGGTTGGACATAAACGGTTTCACGGAGCGGCGGCGACCTTAAAAACAAGAGCCAGTTATTTTACTAACTAAATGAGTCTATTCGGGAATGGCGGAGGAAGCCCGGTTAGGGACATGCAAGCCGTGGTGAACCTCGGGCAGGTCCCAGGAGGCAGAGGGAAGGTCAGCTTCTATTTAGGCTTTAGGAGGAAACTGGGGAGGGAGGCTTGCTTTGAACCAAAGCTCACTGGAAAAGAACAAGAGTGTGAGATTGTGGCGGTTTCTCATTAAGTGCAAGCGGTGGTTCCTGCCTTGTTGCTGTGGCAAGGAGGGCTCTATCCTTCTTCTTTTTTCTTTTTTTTTTTTTTTTTTTGGATTTTATTTATTCACGAGACACACACACACACAGAGGCAGAGACACAGGCAGAGGGGAGAAGCAGGCTCCCTGCGGTGAGCCTGATGTGGGACTGGATCCCGGGACTCCAGGATGGTGACCTGAGCCAAAGGCAGAGGCTCAACCACTGAGCCGCCCCAGGCGCCCTTATCCTTCTTGTTCTTAAAAGGCAGGAGATTGGGATCCCTGGGTGGCGTAGCGGTTTGGCGCCTGCCTTTGGCCCAGGGCGCGATCCTGGAGACCCCGGATCGAATCCCACATCAGGCTCCCGGTGCATGGAGCCTGCTTCTTCCTCCGCCTGTGTCTCTGCCTCTCTCTCTCTCTCTCTCTGTGACTATCATAAAAAATTAAAAAAAAAATAAAAAAATAAAGGCAGGAGATGAACTCCCTACGTGAAAAGGTTCTCCCTCGTCAGAATAAGTTTTAACGATTTCCTGCTAGTTAGTCAGGCTGCAAAGGAGTGGTACGTGCCTGAGGGCTCCCCTTTCAGGGCTTCTTGACTCCATTTTACAGGAGATCCCTTTTATTTATTGTCAACATCAACATCGGACAAGGCCGCTCTGTGACCTTGACGAACTGAATCAAGACAGAAACAAGACCACTCCGTGGTCACGTCAGAACGGAGACAAAACAGAAGAATGTTGCCCGAACAACAAAATGGGACCAAACATCCCCTGTGCTGGCTAGTTGGAGTAACTGCTACTACTTTTTACCAGTTTGCGGCTTTGGCCTCGCTCTAGCTTCCCTTTCTTCTGGGTAAGATTTACTCAACCACCCAAATCACCAAATGACCCCGAGTTTCCGGAAAGCCTCTTGTAGGGTCGCCGAGATCTTTTTTCTTCTCCACTTTGAGGTCCTGGGGGGTGGGGGGGTGGGGGAGGGTGGATGGCTGGGGCTTTGTAAAACCAAAGACAAGAGAAAACACGTTTATTAGTGTGTGTATCTTATATATACATGGGAGAAAATCAGGGGTGAGGAGCTCAATGGGCTGGCTAGGACTTGGGCATGCATAGCCCCTCAAAACAAAAGGAACAGAACACACACACACACACACACACACACACACACACACAACCGCCCCCACCTCACGATACATGTTCAGAGAAGCAACAAGACACTTTGCTATGAGTTTCTAGGGTGTAGGAACAGTGGAAGGCGAGGGCCGGCCAGTAAAGTCTGTTACCGAGAGTCCTCTGGTGCCAGTCTCTGGGCCGATGAGGATCTAGGGTTGTCGGCGACTAACTCCTGTACACATCTACGGGCAGAGTTCTTCCTTCTGTTTCAGCTCAAAACAATCCTCATGCCAGAGTGGCATACTGGGGAGCGGGGTCAGCAAATTCCGCTACCCTTCAACCTCCCATTCGACGGGAAGGCCTCGCTCCCTTAAACTCTCCCGCAAGCCCACGTCCCAGACACACGTTAGGAAGCCACTCCGGACACCCTCGCACCGAGGCGCCGCGCGGTGCCCCGTGGTGCGCGTCCCCTCTCACTTTTGCAGCAAGCGATGATGACCCGATTCATCTCGTTCCGGGTGTGTTCCTGGTGGCCTCTGCCTGAATGGCACTGACGAGTCATTGAGGGTCCACGGAAGGACCCACACGGTAACCGCAATACGGAAAGAGTTTTGTTCTGTTTAAAAAGCAACGTTTTCTCTCTCTCTCTCTCTCTCTCTCTCTCTCTCTCTTTTTTCCCCCGTCGGAAGGCCCGTAGAAGGGACAAGTCATGAAACACAGATATTCACAGACAGAACTGCTCAAAAGAGAAACCTGAAAAAGGAAGGAGAGAAAAGGTTGTTGATCTCCTCTCTTAACTCGTAGGGCAAGACAAGTTGGTAAAAGGGCAGAGAGATGGATGAGATACGCGTCTGCATCTGCGTCGGCGGACGTACCTACCTGACACGGAGGTCAGATGACGTTAGGGGGTGCTCACGGTAGAAATCTTTCAACGTAGCTGCACGTTCGAAAAGATGTTCAAAAGGAAAAGAGGAGAAATGCCGCATGAAGCTGTTTGCACCTGTCTTTCCCGTCCCGGGCTTTCTCCAAGGAAACGAGGCCAGGGGAGCTTTCCGGCTACCGGGCTACCCGGCTACCCGCGCGTTTCCGTTCCAGCGCGGGAGGGCGGGCGCGGAGCACAGGAAACCAGGAAACGGCGTGGGGGAAGGGGCGGGACATGCAAATTAACATGGCTGCTTCTCCCGGGAGCTATGGGAGCAAGACCATAAAAAGCGCAAAGGCCCCAGACAAGTTAAAGATCTGACAAGCTGTGTATGTTTTATGAGTTGTGAGGTGACAGACTGTCAAGTCTGGGGGAAGAGGGTGGGCTTCCGTTTGAGGGTGACTTTTCTCACCGTGACCTTAAAGATGTTGGAGAGGGAGGGTGTGCAGGCGCCGCAGGTTTGTGGGTTATCGCTTCTCGGCCTTTTGGCTAAGATCAAGTGTAGTATCTGTTCTTATCAGTTTAATATCTGATACGTCCTCTATCCGAGGACAATATATTAAATGGATTTTTGGAGCAGGGAGATGGAATAGGAGCTTGCTCCGTCCACTCCGCGCATCGACCTGGTATTGCAGTACCTCCAGGAACGGTGCACCCCCTCGGGGGAAATAATCTTGTCAAAAAGAAGTTCTTGCCCTGCCGGGGACGCGGCCATCGCTGCGTTTGTAACCTGCTTCTTTATTCCTGTGGGGTCTGTGTCTCAAGCCAAGCTGGAGCCTGCGTTTGTGCCGGGCGGTCTCTTTCTCGTTTTCCTTGGGGCGCTCTGACGCTACAGGTCTCGTCTCTCTGCCTTCTGTCTGTTCCCGCTGAGCGTTCCCGGACTTTTGGGAACTCTAATGCAACCAGCCCTACTGCCTCTACAGATCCGGTCGGAGGGAATCGATGTACTGACTCTTCCTATCCATGAACACAATTTCGCTTCCTTTCCTTTTCTTTTTAATTTTAATTTTAATTTTAATTTTAATTTTTTAATTTTTATTTATTTATTTATTTATTATTTATTTATTTATTTATTTATTTATTTTACGATAGTCACAGAGAGGGAGAGAGGCAGAGACATAGGCAGAGGGAGAAGCAGGCTCCATGCACCGGGAGCCCGATGTGGGATTCGATCCTGGGTCTCCAGGATCGCGCCCTGGGCCAAAGGCAGGCGCCAAACCGCTGCGCCACCCAGGGATCCCCCTTTCCTTTCTTTTCCTTTCTTTTTCCTTTCCTTCTCTTTTCCTTTTTTTCTTCTTTGCTTCTCCTTTCCTGTTTGCGGGTGTTCTCCTTTTTTGCTTTCCTTATTTGAGAGAGGGAGCCAAGGAGCCAGACGTGGGCCTCCACCCCGGATCATGACCTGAGCGGAAGGCGGACGCTTAGCTAACTCAGCCACCCAGGCGCCCCGCCCCCTCCCCATTTCCTTAGTTCTGTGGTTAAATTTTGTTTTTGTTTTGTTTTTAAGAATACTTTTTTTTTAATCCTTTTTTTTTTTTTTTTTTAATTTATGATAGTCACACAAAGAGAGGCAGAGACACAGGCAGAGGGAGAAGCAGGCAGAGGGAGAAGCAGGCTCCATGCACCGGGAGCCCGACGTGGGATTCGATCCCGGGTCTCCAGGATCGCGCCCTGGGCCAAAGGCAGGCGCTAAACCGCTGCGCCACCCCAGGGATCCCCGGACTGTGTCTTTCAAAGACATGGCCCATTTTGTAGGGGAGCAAATTGTCCTCTACCTTTTTAGCATCCCAGCGTGAGTCCGTAATTTATGATTGACAAGAGAAAAGCATACACACTTAATCGAGGTTTTCAGAACAGTGCAGCCTTCACCAGGAAATGAGGTCCTGACAGAAAGGTAAACTTTGAGTATGTCTCATGCTCAGTGAAGAGTGGACTGTTGCGTAGAAAGGATAGGTCAAAGAACGTGAGTGAGGGTACTAAACTTGGGAAATGACAGTTCTCTGGTTTGGTTTTGTTTTTGGTTTTTTTTTTTTTTTTTAAGATTTTTTAAAAAACGGGATCCCTGGGTGGCTCAGCGGTTTAGCGCCTGCCTTTGGCCCAGGGCGCGATCCTGGAGACCCGGGATCGAGTCCCACGTCGGGCTCCCGGCATGGAGCCTGCTTCTCTGCCTCTCTCTCTCTCTCTCTCTCTCTCTCTCTCTCTCTCGGTGTGTGTCTCTCATGAATAAATAAATAAAATCTTAAAAAAAGAAAAAGAAAGAAAAAGAAAAAAGGGGGAACCCTTATACACAGTTGATGGGAATCCAAGCTGGTGCAGCCACTCTGGAAAACAGCAGTTCCTCAAAAAGTTGAAAATATAAATAAATAAATAAATAAATAAATAAATAAATAAATAAATAAATAAATAAATAAATAAATAAATAAAAATTTAAAAAAAGTTGAAAATAGAGTTATCCTACAACACAACAGTTGCACTGCTGGATACTTACCACAAAGATACAAACGCAGTGATTCGAAGGGACACCTGCACCCCATAGTTTATAGCAGCAAAGTCCACAATAGCCAAACTATGGAAATAGCCCAGATCTCCATTGACAGATGAATGGATACAGATGTGGTCTATCTATCTATCTATCATCTATCTATCATCTATCATCTGTATGTATGTGCATATTTATACATATATGTATGTATACATATACAATGGACTACTACTCAGCCATCAACAAAATTGAATTCTTGCCATGTGCAACGATGTGGATGGGGCTAGAGGATATTATGCTAAGCAGAATAAGTCAATCAGAGAAAGACAATTATATGACCTCATTCATGTGGAATTTAAGGAACAAACCGGATCATAGGGGAAGAGAGGAAAAAATAAGACGAAATCAGGGAGACAAACTATAAGGGACTTAATCATATGAAACAAAGTTGAAGGTCACTGGAAGGGAGAGGGGTGGGAGAACGGGATAACCGGGAGGTCGACATTAAGGAAGGAATGTGATGTAATGAACTCTGGGTGTTTTTTTTTTTTTTTTTTTTTTTTTTTTTTGATAGTCATCACACGGGGTGGCGGGGGGGGAGACACAGGCAGAGGGAGAAGCAGGCTCCATGCACTGGGAGCCCGACGTGGGACTCGATCCCGGGTCTCCAGGATCGCGCCCCGGGAACTCTGGGTGTTATAAAAGATTGGTGAATCACTGACCTCTACCTCTGAAACTAAAAATACATTATATAAAGGGGCTTTTTGGTCTTAGAGCCAGTCTCCTTCTCGGACTTTCCATAGGGCTAGAATCTCGGTAGGTCCTCCTTTTGGGGAGGTGGGTAAAAACAGTTTTAGCCAAGGAGGGAGATTCTCAGTCATGTCTTGCCAGGCTAGGATGTAGGGCACCTGGTCAGGGTGGCCATCTGGTTTATTTCTGAAGATCACGGCCTTAACCTGTAAGATAATAAGTAGGTGGAAATTTCCTTCTTGGGGCCATCCTGCGTCAAAGGCTGGCCATTCTGACATACAATAAGTCTGAAATTTCTCTTTCCTTATGTCTATGCTCAGATTATGAGCTCTTTCTTTAACGTCAGAGAAATGGGGAGAGCGTAAGAAACAGGAG
>NW_027325864.1:0-7500 GCF_048418805.1 Vulpes vulpes
GTTAGGGTTAGGGTTAGGGTTAGGGTTAGGGTTAGGGTTAGGGTTAGGGTTAGGGTTAGGGTTAGGGTTAGGGTTAGGGTTAGGGTTAGGGTTAGGGTTAGGGTTAGGGTTAGGGTTAGGGTTAGGGTTAGGGTTAGGGTTAGGGTTAGGGTTAGGGTTAGGGTTAGGGTTAGGGTTAGGGTTAGGGTTAGGGTTAGGGTTAGGGTTAGGGTTAGGGTTAGGGTTAGGGTTAGGGTTAGGGTTAGGGTTAGGGTTAGGGTTAGGGTTAGGGTTAGGGTTAGGGTTAGGGTTAGGGTTAGGGTTAGGGTTAGGGTTAGGGTTAGGGTTAGGGTTAGGGTTAGGGTTAGGGTTAGGGTTAGGGTTAGGGTTAGGGTTAGGGTTAGGGTTAGGGTTAGGGTTAGGGTTAGGGTTAGGGTTAGGGTTAGGGTTAGGGTTAGGGTTAGGGTTAGGGTTAGGGTTAGGGTTAGGGTTAGGGTTAGGGTTAGGGTTAGGGTTAGGGTTAGGGTTAGGGTTAGGGTTAGGGTTAGGGTTAGGGTTAGGGTTAGGGTTAGGGTTAGGGTTAGGGTTAGGGTTAGGGTTAGGGTTAGGGTTAGGGTTAGGGTTAGGGTTAGGGTTAGGGTTAGGGTTAGGGTTAGGGTTAGGGTTAGGGTTAGGGTTAGGGTTAGGGTTAGGGTTAGGGTTAGGGTTAGGGTTAGGGTTAGGGTTAGGGTTAGGGTTAGGGTTAGGGTTAGGGTTAGGGTTAGGGTTAGGGTTAGGGTTAGGGTTAGGGTTAGGGTTAGGGTTAGGGTTAGGGTTAGGGTTAGGGTTAGGGTTAGGGTTAGGGTTAGGGTTAGGGTTAGGGTTAGGGTTAGGGTTAGGGTTAGGGTTAGGGTTAGGGTTAGGGTTAGGGTTAGGGTTAGGGTTAGGGTTAGGGTTAGGGTTAGGGTTAGGGTTAGGGTTAGGGTTAGGGTTAGGGTTAGGGTTAGGGTTAGGGTTAGGGTTAGGGTTAGGGTTAGGGTTAGGGTTAGGGTTAGGGTTAGGGTTAGGGTTAGGGTTAGGGTTAGGGTTAGGGTTAGGGTTAGGGTTAGGGTTAGGGTTAGGGTTAGGGTTAGGGTTAGGGTTAGGGTTAGGGTTAGGGTTAGGGTTAGGGTTAGGGTTAGGGTTAGGGTTAGGGTTAGGGTTAGGGTTAGGGTTAGGGTTAGGGTTAGGGTTAGGGTTAGGGTTAGGGTTAGGGTTAGGGTTAGGGTTAGGGTTAGGGTTAGGGTTAGGGTTAGGGTTAGGGTTAGGGTTAGGGTTAGGGTTAGGGTTAGGGTTAGGGTTAGGGTTAGGGTTAGGGTTAGGGTTAGGGTTAGGGTTAGGGTTAGGGTTAGGGTTAGGGTTAGGGTTAGGGTTAGGGTTAGGGTTAGGGTTAGGGTTAGGGTTAGGGTTAGGGTTAGGGTTAGGGTTAGGGTTAGGGTTAGGGTTAGGGTTAGGGTTAGGGTTAGGGTTAGGGTTAGGGTTAGGGTTAGGGTTAGGGTTAGGGTTAGGGTTAGGGTTAGGGTTAGGGTTAGGGTTAGGGTTAGGGTTAGGGTTAGGGTTAGGGTTAGGGTTAGGGTTAGGGTTAGGGTTAGGGTTAGGGTTAGGGTTAGGGTTAGGGTTAGGGTTAGGGTTAGGGTTAGGGTTAGGGTTAGGGTTAGGGTTAGGGTTAGGGTTAGGGTTAGGGTTAGGGTTAGGGTTAGGGTTAGGGTTAGGGTTAGGGTTAGGGTTAGGGTTAGGGTTAGGGTTAGGGTTAGGGTTAGGGTTAGGGTTAGGGTTAGGGTTAGGGTTAGGGTTAGGGTTAGGGTTAGGGTTAGGGTTAGGGTTAGGGTTAGGGTTAGGGTTAGGGTTAGGGTTAGGGTTAGGGTTAGGGTTAGGGTTAGGGTTAGGGTTAGGGTTAGGGTTAGGGTTAGGGTTAGGGTTAGGGTTAGGGTTAGGGTTAGGGTTAGGGTTAGGGTTAGGGTTAGGGTTAGGGTTAGGGTTAGGGTTAGGGTTAGGGTTAGGGTTAGGGTTAGGGTTAGGGTTAGGGTTAGGGTTAGGGTTAGGGTTAGGGTTAGGGTTAGGGTTAGGGTTAGGGTTAGGGTTAGGGTTAGGGTTAGGGTTAGGGTTAGGGTTAGGGTTAGGGTTAGGGTTAGGGTTAGGGTTAGGGTTAGGGTTAGGGTTAGGGTTAGGGTTAGGGTTAGGGTTAGGGTTAGGGTTAGGGTTAGGGTTAGGGTTAGGGTTAGGGTTAGGGTTAGGGTTAGGGTTAGGGTTAGGGTTAGGGTTAGGGTTAGGGTTAGGGTTAGGGTTAGGGTTAGGGTTAGGGTTAGGGTTAGGGTTAGGGTTAGGGTTAGGGTTAGGGTTAGGGTTAGGGTTAGGGTTAGGGTTAGGGTTAGGGTTAGGGTTAGGGTTAGGGTTAGGGTTAGGGTTAGGGTTAGGGTTAGGGTTAGGGTTAGGGTTAGGGTTAGGGTTAGGGTTAGGGTTAGGGTTAGGGTTAGGGTTAGGGTTAGGGTTAGGGTTAGGGTTAGGGTTAGGGTTAGGGTTAGGGTTAGGGTTAGGGTTAGGGTTAGGGTTAGGGTTAGGGTTAGGGTTAGGGTTAGGGTTAGGGTTAGGGTTAGGGTTAGGGTTAGGGTTAGGGTTAGGGTTAGGGTTAGGGTTAGGGTTAGGGTTAGGGTTAGGGTTAGGGTTAGGGTTAGGGTTAGGGTTAGGGTTAGGGTTAGGGTTAGGGTTAGGGTTAGGGTTAGGGTTAGGGTTAGGGTTAGGGTTAGGGTTAGGGTTAGGGTTAGGGTTAGGGTTAGGGTTAGGGTTAGGGTTAGGGTTAGGGTTAGGGTTAGGGTTAGGGTTAGGGTTAGGGTTAGGGTTAGGGTTAGGGTTAGGGTTAGGGTTAGGGTTAGGGTTAGGGTTAGGGTTAGGGTTAGGGTTAGGGTTAGGGTTAGGGTTAGGGTTAGGGTTAGGGTTAGGGTTAGGGTTAGGGTTAGGGTTAGGGTTAGGGTTAGGGTTAGGGTTAGGGTTAGGGTTAGGGTTAGGGTTAGGGTTAGGGTTAGGGTTAGGGTTAGGGTTAGGGTTAGGGTTAGGGTTAGGGTTAGGGTTAGGGTTAGGGTTAGGGTTAGGGTTAGGGTTAGGGTTAGGGTTAGGGTTAGGGTTAGGGTTAGGGTTAGGGTTAGGGTTAGGGTTAGGGTTAGGGTTAGGGTTAGGGTTAGGGTTAGGGTTAGGGTTAGGGTTAGGGTTAGGGTTAGGGTTAGGGTTAGGGTTAGGGTTAGGGTTAGGGTTAGGGTTAGGGTTAGGGTTAGGGTTAGGGTTAGGGTTAGGGTTAGGGTTAGGGTTAGGGTTAGGGTTAGGGTTAGGGTTAGGGTTAGGGTTAGGGTTAGGGTTAGGGTTAGGGTTAGGGTTAGGGTTAGGGTTAGGGTTAGGGTTAGGGTTAGGGTTAGGGTTAGGGTTAGGGTTAGGGTTAGGGTTAGGGTTAGGGTTAGGGTTAGGGTTAGGGTTAGGGTTAGGGTTAGGGTTAGGGTTAGGGTTAGGGTTAGGGTTAGGGTTAGGGTTAGGGTTAGGGTTAGGGTTAGGGTTAGGGTTAGGGTTAGGGTTAGGGTTAGGGTTAGGGTTAGGGTTAGGGTTAGGGTTAGGGTTAGGGTTAGGGTTAGGGTTAGGGTTAGGGTTAGGGTTAGGGTTAGGGTTAGGGTTAGGGTTAGGGTTAGGGTTAGGGTTAGGGTTAGGGTTAGGGTTAGGGTTAGGGTTAGGGTTAGGGTTAGGGTTAGGGTTAGGGTTAGGGTTAGGGTTAGGGTTAGGGTTAGGGTTAGGGTTAGGGTTAGGGTTAGGGTTAGGGTTAGGGTTAGGGTTAGGGTTAGGGTTAGGGTTAGGGTTAGGGTTAGGGTTAGGGTTAGGGTTAGGGTTAGGGTTAGGGTTAGGGTTAGGGTTAGGGTTAGGGTTAGGGTTAGGGTTAGGGTTAGGGTTAGGGTTAGGGTTAGGGTTAGGGTTAGGGTTAGGGTTAGGGTTAGGGTTAGGGTTAGGGTTAGGGTTAGGGTTAGGGTTAGGGTTAGGGTTAGGGTTAGGGTTAGGGTTAGGGTTAGGGTTAGGGTTAGGGTTAGGGTTAGGGTTAGGGTTAGGGTTAGGGTTAGGGTTAGGGTTAGGGTTAGGGTTAGGGTTAGGGTTAGGGTTAGGGTTAGGGTTAGGGTTAGGGTTAGGGTTAGGGTTAGGGTTAGGGTTAGGGTTAGGGTTAGGGTTAGGGTTAGGGTTAGGGTTAGGGTTAGGGTTAGGGTTAGGGTTAGGGTTAGGGTTAGGGTTAGGGTTAGGGTTAGGGTTAGGGTTAGGGTTAGGGTTAGGGTTAGGGTTAGGGTTAGGGTTAGGGTTAGGGTTAGGGTTAGGGTTAGGGTTAGGGTTAGGGTTAGGGTTAGGGTTAGGGTTAGGGTTAGGGTTAGGGTTAGGGTTAGGGTTAGGGTTAGGGTTAGGGTTAGGGTTAGGGTTAGGGTTAGGGTTAGGGTTAGGGTTAGGGTTAGGGTTAGGGTTAGGGTTAGGGTTAGGGTTAGGGTTAGGGTTAGGGTTAGGGTTAGGGTTAGGGTTAGGGTTAGGGTTAGGGTTAGGGTTAGGGTTAGGGTTAGGGTTAGGGTTAGGGTTAGGGTTAGGGTTAGGGTTAGGGTTAGGGTTAGGGTTAGGGTTAGGGTTAGGGTTAGGGTTAGGGTTAGGGTTAGGGTTAGGGTTAGGGTTAGGGTTAGGGTTAGGGTTAGGGTTAGGGTTAGGGTTAGGGTTAGGGTTAGGGTTAGGGTTAGGGTTAGGGTTAGGGTTAGGGTTAGGGTTAGGGTTAGGGTTAGGGTTAGGGTTAGGGTTAGGGTTAGGGTTAGGGTTAGGGTTAGGGTTAGGGTTAGGGTTAGGGTTAGGGTTAGGGTTAGGGTTAGGGTTAGGGTTAGGGTTAGGGTTAGGGTTAGGGTTAGGGTTAGGGTTAGGGTTAGGGTTAGGGTTAGGGTTAGGGTTAGGGTTAGGGTTAGGGTTAGGGTTAGGGTTAGGGTTAGGGTTAGGGTTAGGGTTAGGGTTAGGGTTAGGGTTAGGGTTAGGGTTAGGGTTAGGGTTAGGGTTAGGGTTAGGGTTAGGGTTAGGGTTAGGGTTAGGGTTAGGGTTAGGGTTAGGGTTAGGGTTAGGGTTAGGGTTAGGGTTAGGGTTAGGGTTAGGGTTAGGGTTAGGGTTAGGGTTAGGGTTAGGGTTAGGGTTAGGGTTAGGGTTAGGGTTAGGGTTAGGGTTAGGGTTAGGGTTAGGGTTAGGGTTAGGGTTAGGGTTAGGGTTAGGGTTAGGGTTAGGGTTAGGGTTAGGGTTAGGGTTAGGGTTAGGGTTAGGGTTAGGGTTAGGGTTAGGGTTAGGGTTAGGGTTAGGGTTAGGGTTAGGGTTAGGGTTAGGGTTAGGGTTAGGGTTAGGGTTAGGGTTAGGGTTAGGGTTAGGGTTAGGGTTAGGGTTAGGGTTAGGGTTAGGGTTAGGGTTAGGGTTAGGGTTAGGGTTAGGGTTAGGGTTAGGGTTAGGGTTAGGGTTAGGGTTAGGGTTAGGGTTAGGGTTAGGGTTAGGGTTAGGGTTAGGGTTAGGGTTAGGGTTAGGGTTAGGGTTAGGGTTAGGGTTAGGGTTAGGGTTAGGGTTAGGGTTAGGGTTAGGGTTAGGGTTAGGGTTAGGGTTAGGGTTAGGGTTAGGGTTAGGGTTAGGGTTAGGGTTAGGGTTAGGGTTAGGGTTAGGGTTAGGGTTAGGGTTAGGGTTAGGGTTAGGGTTAGGGTTAGGGTTAGGGTTAGGGTTAGGGTTAGGGTTAGGGTTAGGGTTAGGGTTAGGGTTAGGGTTAGGGTTAGGGTTAGGGTTAGGGTTAGGGTTAGGGTTAGGGTTAGGGTTAGGGTTAGGGTTAGGGTTAGGGTTAGGGTTAGGGTTAGGGTTAGGGTTAGGGTTAGGGTTAGGGTTAGGGTTAGGGTTAGGGTTAGGGTTAGGGTTAGGGTTAGGGTTAGGGTTAGGGTTAGGGTTAGGGTTAGGGTTAGGGTTAGGGTTAGGGTTAGGGTTAGGGTTAGGGTTAGGGTTAGGGTTAGGGTTAGGGTTAGGGTTAGGGTTAGGGTTAGGGTTAGGGTTAGGGTTAGGGTTAGGGTTAGGGTTAGGGTTAGGGTTAGGGTTAGGGTTAGGGTTAGGGTTAGGGTTAGGGTTAGGGTTAGGGTTAGGGTTAGGGTTAGGGTTAGGGTTAGGGTTAGGGTTAGGGTTAGGGTTAGGGTTAGGGTTAGGGTTAGGGTTAGGGTTAGGGTTAGGGTTAGGGTTAGGGTTAGGGTTAGGGTTAGGGTTAGGGTTAGGGTTAGGGTTAGGGTTAGGGTTAGGGTTAGGGTTAGGGTTAGGGTTAGGGTTAGGGTTAGGGTTAGGGTTAGGGTTAGGGTTAGGGTTAGGGTTAGGGTTAGGGTTAGGGTTAGGGTTAGGGTTAGGGTTAGGGTTAGGGTTAGGGTTAGGGTTAGGGTTAGGGTTAGGGTTAGGGTTAGGGTTAGGGTTAGGGTTAGGGTTAGGGTTAGGGTTAGGGTTAGGGTTAGGGTTAGGGTTAGGGTTAGGGTTAGGGTTAGGGTTAGGGTTAGGGTTAGGGTTAGGGTTAGGGTTAGGGTTAGGGTTAGGGTTAGGGTTAGGGTTAGGGTTAGGGTTAGGGTTAGGGTTAGGGTTAGGGTTAGGGTTAGGGTTAGGGTTAGGGTTAGGGTTAGGGTTAGGGTTAGGGTTAGGGTTAGGGTTAGGGTTAGGGTTAGGGTTAGGGTTAGGGTTAGGGTTAGGGTTAGGGTTAGGGTTAGGGTTAGGGTTAGGGTTAGGGTTAGGGTTAGGGTTAGGGTTAGGGTTAGGGTTAGGGTTAGGGTTAGGGTTAGGGTTAGGGTTAGGGTTAGGGTTAGGGTTAGGGTTAGGGTTAGGGTTAGGGTTAGGGTTAGGGTTAGGGTTAGGGTTAGGGTTAGGGTTAGGGTTAGGGTTAGGGTTAGGGTTAGGGTTAGGGTTAGGGTTAGGGTTAGGGTTAGGGTTAGGGTTAGGGTTAGGGTTAGGGTTAGGGTTAGGGTTAGGGTTAGGGTTAGGGTTAGGGTTAGGGTTAGGGTTAGGGTTAGGGTTAGGGTTAGGGTTAGGGTTAGGGTTAGGGTTAGGGTTAGGGTTAGGGTTAGGGTTAGGGTTAGGGTTAGGGTTAGGGTTAGGGTTAGGGTTAGGGTTAGGGTTAGGGTTAGGGTTAGGGTTAGGGTTAGGGTTAGGGTTAGGGTTAGGGTTAGGGTTAGGGTTAGGGTTAGGGTTAGGGTTAGGGTTAGGGTTAGGGTTAGGGTTAGGGTTAGGGTTAGGGTTAGGGTTAGGGTTAGGGTTAGGGTTAGGGTTAGGGTTAGGGTTAGGGTTAGGGTTAGGGTTAGGGTTAGGGTTAGGGTTAGGGTTAGGGTTAGGGTTAGGGTTAGGGTTAGGGTTAGGGTTAGGGTTAGGGTTAGGGTTAGGGTTAGGGTTAGGGTTAGGGTTAGGGTTAGGGTTAGGGTTAGGGTTAGGGTTAGGGTTAGGGTTAGGGTTAGGGTTAGGGTTAGGGTTAGGGTTAGG
>NW_027325864.1:15000-17500 GCF_048418805.1 Vulpes vulpes
GGGTTAGGGTTAGGGTTAGGGTTAGGGTTAGGGTTAGGGTTAGGGTTAGGGTTAGGGTTAGGGTTAGGGTTAGGGTTAGGGTTAGGGTTAGGGTTAGGGTTAGGGTTAGGGTTAGGGTTAGGGTTAGGGTTAGGGTTAGGGTTAGGGTTAGGGTTAGGGTTAGGGTTAGGGTTAGGGTTAGGGTTAGGGTTAGGGTTAGGGTTAGGGTTAGGGTTAGGGTTAGGGTTAGGGTTAGGGTTAGGGTTAGGGTTAGGGTTAGGGTTAGGGTTAGGGTTAGGGTTAGGGTTAGGGTTAGGGTTAGGGTTAGGGTTAGGGTTAGGGTTAGGGTTAGGGTTAGGGTTAGGGTTAGGGTTAGGGTTAGGGTTAGGGTTAGGGTTAGGGTTAGGGTTAGGGTTAGGGTTAGGGTTAGGGTTAGGGTTAGGGTTAGGGTTAGGGTTAGGGTTAGGGTTAGGGTTAGGGTTAGGGTTAGGGTTAGGGTTAGGGTTAGGGTTAGGGTTAGGGTTAGGGTTAGGGTTAGGGTTAGGGTTAGGGTTAGGGTTAGGGTTAGGGTTAGGGTTAGGGTTAGGGTTAGGGTTAGGGTTAGGGTTAGGGTTAGGGTTAGGGTTAGGGTTAGGGTTAGGGTTAGGGTTAGGGTTAGGGTTAGGGTTAGGGTTAGGGTTAGGGTTAGGGTTAGGGTTAGGGTTAGGGTTAGGGTTAGGGTTAGGGTTAGGGTTAGGGTTAGGGTTAGGGTTAGGGTTAGGGTTAGGGTTAGGGTTAGGGTTAGGGTTAGGGTTAGGGTTAGGGTTAGGGTTAGGGTTAGGGTTAGGGTTAGGGTTAGGGTTAGGGTTAGGGTTAGGGTTAGGGTTAGGGTTAGGGTTAGGGTTAGGGTTAGGGTTAGGGTTAGGGTTAGGGTTAGGGTTAGGGTTAGGGTTAGGGTTAGGGTTAGGGTTAGGGTTAGGGTTAGGGTTAGGGTTAGGGTTAGGGTTAGGGTTAGGGTTAGGGTTAGGGTTAGGGTTAGGGTTAGGGTTAGGGTTAGGGTTAGGGTTAGGGTTAGGGTTAGGGTTAGGGTTAGGGTTAGGGTTAGGGTTAGGGTTAGGGTTAGGGTTAGGGTTAGGGTTAGGGTTAGGGTTAGGGTTAGGGTTAGGGTTAGGGTTAGGGTTAGGGTTAGGGTTAGGGTTAGGGTTAGGGTTAGGGTTAGGGTTAGGGTTAGGGTTAGGGTTAGGGTTAGGGTTAGGGTTAGGGTTAGGGTTAGGGTTAGGGTTAGGGTTAGGGTTAGGGTTAGGGTTAGGGTTAGGGTTAGGGTTAGGGTTAGGGTTAGGGTTAGGGTTAGGGTTAGGGTTAGGGTTAGGGTTAGGGTTAGGGTTAGGGTTAGGGTTAGGGTTAGGGTTAGGGTTAGGGTTAGGGTTAGGGTTAGGGTTAGGGTTAGGGTTAGGGTTAGGGTTAGGGTTAGGGTTAGGGTTAGGGTTAGGGTTAGGGTTAGGGTTAGGGTTAGGGTTAGGGTTAGGGTTAGGGTTAGGGTTAGGGTTAGGGTTAGGGTTAGGGTTAGGGTTAGGGTTAGGGTTAGGGTTAGGGTTAGGGTTAGGGTTAGGGTTAGGGTTAGGGTTAGGGTTAGGGTTAGGGTTAGGGTTTAGGGTTAGGGTTAGGGTTAGGGTTAGGGTTAGGGTTAGGGTTAGGGTTAGGGTTAGGGTTAGGGTTAGGGTTAGGGTTAGGGTTAGGGTTAGGGTTAGGGTTAGGGTTAGGGTTAGGGTTAGGGTTAGGGTTAGGGTTAGGGTTAGGGTTAGGGTTAGGGTTAGGGTTAGGGTTAGGGTTAGGGTTAGGGTTAGGGTTAGGGTTAGGGTTAGGGTTAGGGTTAGGGTTAGGGTTAGGGTTAGGGTTAGGGTTAGGGTTAGGGTTAGGGTTAGGGTTAGGGTTAGGGTTAGGGTTAGGGTTAGGGTTAGGGTTAGGGTTAGGGTTAGGGTTAGGGTTAGGGTTAGGGTTAGGGTTAGGGTTAGGGTTAGGGTTAGGGTTAGGGTTAGGGTTAGGGTTAGGGTTAGGGTTAGGGTTAGGGTTAGGGTTAGGGTTAGGGTTAGGGTTAGGGTTAGGGTTAGGGTTAGGGTTAGGGTTAGGGTTAGGGTTAGGGTTAGGGTTAGGGTTAGGGTTAGGGTTAGGGTTAGGGTTAGGGTTAGGGTTAGGGTTAGGGTTAGGGTTAGGGTTAGGGTTAGGGTTAGGGTTAGGGTTAGGGTTAGGGTTAGGGTTAGGGTTAGGGTTAGGGTTAGGGTTAGGGTTAGGGTTAGGGTTAGGGTTAGGGTTAGGGTTAGGGTTAGGGTTAGGGTTAGGGTTAGGGTTAGGGTTAGGGTTAGGGTTAGGGTTAGGGTTAGGGTTAGGGTTAGGGTTAGGGTTAGGGTTAGGGTTAGGGTTAGGGTTAGGGTTAGGGTTAGGGTTAGGGTTAGGGTTAGGGTTAGGGTTAGGGTTAGGGTTAGGGTTAGGGTTAGGGTTAGGGTTAGGGTTAGGGTTAGGGTTAGGGTTAGGGTTAGGGTTAGGG
>NW_027325864.1:25000-35853 GCF_048418805.1 Vulpes vulpes
GGTTAGGGTTAGGGTTAGGGTTAGGGTTAGGGTTAGGGTTAGGGTTAGGGTTAGGGTTAGGGTTAGGGTTAGGGTTAGGGTTAGGGTTAGGGTTAGGGTTAGGGTTAGGGTTAGGGTTAGGGTTAGGGTTAGGGTTAGGGTTAGGGTTAGGGTTAGGGTTAGGGTTAGGGTTAGGGTTAGGGTTAGGGTTAGGGTTAGGGTTAGGGTTAGGGTTAGGGTTAGGGTTAGGGTTAGGGTTAGGGTTAGGGTTAGGGTTAGGGTTAGGGTTAGGGTTAGGGTTAGGGTTAGGGTTAGGGTTAGGGTTAGGGTTAGGGTTAGGGTTAGGGTTAGGGTTAGGGTTAGGGTTAGGGTTAGGGTTAGGGTTAGGGTTAGGGTTAGGGTTAGGGTTAGGGTTAGGGTTAGGGTTAGGGTTAGGGTTAGGGTTAGGGTTAGGGTTAGGGTTAGGGTTAGGGTTAGGGTTAGGGTTAGGGTTAGGGTTAGGGTTAGGGTTAGGGTTAGGGTTAGGGTTAGGGTTAGGGTTAGGGTTAGGGTTAGGGTTAGGGTTAGGGTTAGGGTTAGGGTTAGGGTTAGGGTTAGGGTTAGGGTTAGGGTTAGGGTTAGGGTTAGGGTTAGGGTTAGGGTTAGGGTTAGGGTTAGGGTTAGGGTTAGGGTTAGGGTTAGGGTTAGGGTTAGGGTTAGGGTTAGGGTTAGGGTTAGGGTTAGGGTTAGGGTTAGGGTTAGGGTTAGGGTTAGGGTTAGGGTTAGGGTTAGGGTTAGGGTTAGGGTTAGGGTTAGGGTTAGGGTTAGGGTTAGGGTTAGGGTTAGGGTTAGGGTTAGGGTTAGGGTTAGGGTTAGGGTTAGGGTTAGGGTTAGGGTTAGGGTTAGGGTTAGGGTTAGGGTTAGGGTTAGGGTTAGGGTTAGGGTTAGGGTTAGGGTTAGGGTTAGGGTTAGGGTTAGGGTTAGGGTTAGGGTTAGGGTTAGGGTTAGGGTTAGGGTTAGGGTTAGGGTTAGGGTTAGGGTTAGGGTTAGGGTTAGGGTTAGGGTTAGGGTTAGGGTTAGGGTTAGGGTTAGGGTTAGGGTTAGGGTTAGGGTTAGGGTTAGGGTTAGGGTTAGGGTTAGGGTTAGGGTTAGGGTTAGGGTTAGGGTTAGGGTTAGGGTTAGGGTTAGGGTTAGGGTTAGGGTTAGGGTTAGGGTTAGGGTTAGGGTTAGGGTTAGGGTTAGGGTTAGGGTTAGGGTTAGGGTTAGGGTTAGGGTTAGGGTTAGGGTTAGGGTTAGGGTTAGGGTTAGGGTTAGGGTTAGGGTTAGGGTTAGGGTTAGGGTTAGGGTTAGGGTTAGGGTTAGGGTTAGGGTTAGGGTTAGGGTTAGGGTTAGGGTTAGGGTTAGGGTTAGGGTTAGGGTTAGGGTTAGGGTTAGGGTTAGGGTTAGGGTTAGGGTTAGGGTTAGGGTTAGGGTTAGGGTTAGGGTTAGGGTTAGGGTTAGGGTTAGGGTTAGGGTTAGGGTTAGGGTTAGGGTTAGGGTTAGGGTTAGGGTTAGGGTTAGGGTTAGGGTTAGGGTTAGGGTTAGGGTTAGGGTTAGGGTTAGGGTTAGGGTTAGGGTTAGGGTTAGGGTTAGGGTTAGGGTTAGGGTTAGGGTTAGGGTTAGGGTTAGGGTTAGGGTTAGGGTTAGGGTTAGGGTTAGGGTTAGGGTTAGGGTTAGGGTTAGGGTTAGGGTTAGGGTTAGGGTTAGGGTTAGGGTTAGGGTTAGGGTTAGGGTTAGGGTTAGGGTTAGGGTTAGGGTTAGGGTTAGGGTTAGGGTTAGGGTTAGGGTTAGGGTTAGGGTTAGGGTTAGGGTTAGGGTTAGGGTTAGGGTTAGGGTTAGGGTTAGGGTTAGGGTTAGGGTTAGGGTTAGGGTTAGGGTTAGGGTTAGGGTTAGGGTTAGGGTTAGGGTTAGGGTTAGGGTTAGGGTTAGGGTTAGGGTTAGGGTTAGGGTTAGGGTTAGGGTTAGGGTTAGGGTTAGGGTTAGGGTTAGGGTTAGGGTTAGGGTTAGGGTTAGGGTTAGGGTTAGGGTTAGGGTTAGGGTTAGGGTTAGGGTTAGGGTTAGGGTTAGGGTTAGGGTTAGGGTTAGGGTTAGGGTTAGGGTTAGGGTTAGGGTTAGGGTTAGGGTTAGGGTTAGGGTTAGGGTTAGGGTTAGGGTTAGGGTTAGGGTTAGGGTTAGGGTTAGGGTTAGGGTTAGGGTTAGGGTTAGGGTTAGGGTTAGGGTTAGGGTTAGGGTTAGGGTTAGGGTTAGGGTTAGGGTTAGGGTTAGGGTTAGGGTTAGGGTTAGGGTTAGGGTTAGGGTTAGGGTTAGGGTTAGGGTTAGGGTTAGGGTTAGGGTTAGGGTTAGGGTTAGGGTTAGGGTTAGGGTTAGGGTTAGGGTTAGGGTTAGGGTTAGGGTTAGGGTTAGGGTTAGGGTTAGGGTTAGGGTTAGGGTTAGGGTTAGGGTTAGGGTTAGGGTTAGGGTTAGGGTTAGGGTTAGGGTTAGGGTTAGGGTTAGGGTTAGGGTTAGGGTTAGGGTTAGGGTTAGGGTTAGGGTTAGGGTTAGGGTTAGGGTTAGGGTTAGGGTTAGGGTTAGGGTTAGGGTTAGGGTTAGGGTTAGGGTTAGGGTTAGGGTTAGGGTTAGGGTTAGGGTTAGGGTTAGGGTTAGGGTTAGGGTTAGGGTTAGGGTTAGGGTTAGGGTTAGGGTTAGGGTTAGGGTTAGGGTTAGGGTTAGGGTTAGGGTTAGGGTTAGGGTAGGGTTAGGGTTAGGGTTAGGGTTAGGGTTAGGGTTAGGGTTAGGGTTAGGGTTAGGGTTAGGGTTAGGGTTAGGGTTAGGGTTAGGGTTAGGGTTAGGGTTAGGGTTAGGGTTAGGGTTAGGGTTAGGGTTAGGGTTAGGGTTAGGGTTAGGGTTAGGGTTAGGGTTAGGGTTAGGGTTAGGGTTAGGGTTAGGGTTAGGGTTAGGGTTAGGGTTAGGGTTAGGGTTAGGGTTAGGGTTAGGGTTAGGGTTAGGGTTAGGGTTAGGGTTAGGGTTAGGGTTAGGGTTAGGGTTAGGGTTAGGGTTAGGGTTAGGGTTAGGGTTAGGGTTAGGGTTAGGGTTAGGGTTAGGGTTAGGGTTAGGGTTAGGGTTAGGGTTAGGGTTAGGGTTAGGGTTAGGGTTAGGGTTAGGGTTAGGGTTAGGGTTAGGGTTAGGGTTAGGGTTAGGGTTAGGGTTAGGGTTAGGGTTAGGGTTAGGGTTAGGGTTAGGGTTAGGGTTAGGGTTAGGGTTAGGGTTAGGGTTAGGGTTAGGGTTAGGGTTAGGGTTAGGGTTAGGGTTAGGGTTAGGGTTAGGGTTAGGGTTAGGGTTAGGGTTAGGGTTAGGGTTAGGGTTAGGGTTAGGGTTAGGGTTAGGGTTAGGGTTAGGGTTAGGGTTAGGGTTAGGGTTAGGGTTAGGGTTAGGGTTAGGGTTAGGGTTAGGGTTAGGGTTAGGGTTAGGGTTAGGGTTAGGGTTAGGGTTAGGGTTAGGGTTAGGGTTAGGGTTAGGGTTAGGGTTAGGGTTAGGGTTAGGGTTAGGGTTAGGGTTAGGGTTAGGGTTAGGGTTAGGGTTAGGGTTAGGGTTAGGGTTAGGGTTAGGGTTAGGGTTAGGGTTAGGGTTAGGGTTAGGGTTAGGGTTAGGGTTAGGGTTAGGGTTAGGGTTAGGGTTAGGGTTAGGGTTAGGGTTAGGGTTAGGGTTAGGGTTAGGGTTAGGGTTAGGGTTAGGGTTAGGGTTAGGGTTAGGGTTAGGGTTAGGGTTAGGGTTAGGGTTAGGGTTAGGGTTAGGGTTAGGGTTAGGGTTAGGGTTAGGGTTAGGGTTAGGGTTAGGGTTAGGGTTAGGGTTAGGGTTAGGGTTAGGGTTAGGGTTAGGGTTAGGGTTAGGGTTAGGGTTAGGGTTAGGGTTAGGGTTAGGGTTAGGGTTAGGGTTAGGGTTAGGGTTAGGGTTAGGGTTAGGGTTAGGGTTAGGGTTAGGGTTAGGGTTAGGGTTAGGGTTAGGGTTAGGGTTAGGGTTAGGGTTAGGGTTAGGGTTAGGGTTAGGGTTAGGGTTAGGGTTAGGGTTAGGGTTAGGGTTAGGGTTAGGGTTAGGGTTAGGGTTAGGGTTAGGGTTAGGGTTAGGGTTAGGGTTAGGGTTAGGGTTAGGGTTAGGGTTAGGGTTAGGGTTAGGGTTAGGGTTAGGGTTAGGGTTAGGGTTAGGGTTAGGGTTAGGGTTAGGGTTAGGGTTAGGGTTAGGGTTAGGGTTAGGGTTAGGGTTAGGGTTAGGGTTAGGGTTAGGGTTAGGGTTAGGGTTAGGGTTAGGGTTAGGGTTAGGGTTAGGGTTAGGGTTAGGGTTAGGGTTAGGGTTAGGGTTAGGGTTAGGGTTAGGGTTAGGGTTAGGGTTAGGGTTAGGGTTAGGGTTAGGGTTAGGGTTAGGGTTAGGGTTAGGGTTAGGGTTAGGGTTAGGGTTAGGGTTAGGGTTAGGGTTAGGGTTAGGGTTAGGGTTAGGGTTAGGGTTAGGGTTAGGGTTAGGGTTAGGGTTAGGGTTAGGGTTAGGGTTAGGGTTAGGGTTAGGGTTAGGGTTAGGGTTAGGGTTAGGGTTAGGGTTAGGGTTAGGGTTAGGGTTAGGGTTAGGGTTAGGGTTAGGGTTAGGGTTAGGGTTAGGGTTAGGGTTAGGGTTAGGGTTAGGGTTAGGGTTAGGGTTAGGGTTAGGGTTAGGGTTAGGGTTAGGGTTAGGGTTAGGGTTAGGGTTAGGGTTAGGGTTAGGGTTAGGGTTAGGGTTAGGGTTAGGGTTAGGGTTAGGGTTAGGGTTAGGGTTAGGGTTAGGGTTAGGGTTAGGGTTAGGGTTAGGGTTAGGGTTAGGGTTAGGGTTAGGGTTAGGGTTAGGGTTAGGGTTAGGGTTAGGGTTAGGGTTAGGGTTAGGGTTAGGGTTAGGGTTAGGGTTAGGGTTAGGGTTAGGGTTAGGGTTAGGGTTAGGGTTAGGGTTAGGGTTAGGGTTAGGGTTAGGGTTAGGGTTAGGGTTAGGGTTAGGGTTAGGGTTAGGGTTAGGGTTAGGGTTAGGGTTAGGGTTAGGGTTAGGGTTAGGGTTAGGGTTAGGGTTAGGGTTAGGGTTAGGGTTAGGGTTAGGGTTAGGGTTAGGGTTAGGGTTAGGGTTAGGGTTAGGGTTAGGGTTAGGGTTAGGGTTAGGGTTAGGGTTAGGGTTAGGGTTAGGGTTAGGGTTAGGGTTAGGGTTAGGGTTAGGGTTAGGGTTAGGGTTAGGGTTAGGGTTAGGGTTAGGGTTAGGGTTAGGGTTAGGGTTAGGGTTAGGGTTAGGGTTAGGGTTAGGGTTAGGGTTAGGGTTAGGGTTAGGGTTAGGGTTAGGGTTAGGGTTAGGGTTAGGGTTAGGGTTAGGGTTAGGGTTAGGGTTAGGGTTAGGGTTAGGGTTAGGGTTAGGGTTAGGGTTAGGGTTAGGGTTAGGGTTAGGGTTAGGGTTAGGGTTAGGGTTAGGGTTAGGGTTAGGGTTAGGGTTAGGGTTAGGGTTAGGGTTAGGGTTAGGGTTAGGGTTAGGGTTAGGGTTAGGGTTAGGGTTAGGGTTAGGGGTTAGGGTTAGGGTTAGGGTTAGGGTTAGGGTTAGGGTTAGGGTTAGGGTTAGGGTTAGGGTTAGGGTTAGGGTTAGGGTTAGGGTTAGGGTTAGGGTTAGGGTTAGGGTTAGGGTTAGGGTTAGGGTTAGGGTTAGGGTTAGGGTTAGGGTTAGGGTTAGGGTTAGGGTTAGGGTTAGGGTTAGGGTTAGGGTTAGGGTTAGGGTTAGGGTTAGGGTTAGGGTTAGGGTTAGGGTTAGGGTTAGGGTTAGGGTTAGGGTTAGGGTTAGGGTTAGGGTTAGGGTTAGGGTTAGGGTTAGGGTTAGGGTTAGGGTTAGGGTTAGGGTTAGGGTTAGGGTTAGGGTTAGGGTTAGGGTTAGGGTTAGGGTTAGGGTTAGGGTTAGGGTTAGGGTTAGGGTTAGGGTTAGGGTTAGGGTTAGGGTTAGGGTTAGGGTTAGGGTTAGGGTTAGGGTTAGGGTTAGGGTTAGGGTTAGGGTTAGGGTTAGGGTTAGGGTTAGGGTTAGGGTTAGGGTTAGGGTTAGGGTTAGGGTTAGGGTTAGGGTTAGGGTTAGGGTTAGGGTTAGGGTTAGGGTTAGGGTTAGGGTTAGGGTTAGGGTTAGGGTTAGGGTTAGGGTTAGGGTTAGGGTTAGGGTTAGGGTTAGGGTTAGGGTTAGGGTTAGGGTTAGGGTTAGGGTTAGGGTTAGGGTTAGGGTTAGGGTTAGGGTTAGGGTTAGGGTTAGGGTTAGGGTTAGGGTTAGGGTTAGGGTTAGGGTTAGGGTTAGGGTTAGGGTTAGGGTTAGGGTTAGGGTTAGGGTTAGGGTTAGGGTTAGGGTTAGGGTTAGGGTTAGGGTTAGGGTTAGGGTTAGGGTTAGGGTTAGGGTTAGGGTTAGGGTTAGGGTTAGGGTTAGGGTTAGGGTTAGGGTTAGGGTTAGGGTTAGGGTTAGGGTTAGGGTTAGGGTTAGGGTTAGGGTTAGGGTTAGGGTTAGGGTTAGGGTTAGGGTTAGGGTTAGGGTTAGGGTTAGGGTTAGGGTTAGGGTTAGGGTTAGGGTTAGGGTTAGGGTTAGGGTTAGGGTTAGGGTTAGGGTTAGGGTTAGGGTTAGGGTTAGGGTTAGGGTTAGGGTTAGGGTTAGGGTTAGGGTTAGGGTTAGGGTTAGGGTTAGGGTTAGGGTTAGGGTTAGGGTTAGGGTTAGGGTTAGGGTTAGGGTTAGGGTTAGGGTTAGGGTTAGGGTTAGGGTTAGGGTTAGGGTTAGGGTTAGGGTTAGGGTTAGGGTTAGGGTTAGGGTTAGGGTTAGGGTTAGGGTTAGGGTTAGGGTTAGGGTTAGGGTTAGGGTTAGGGTTAGGGTTAGGGTTAGGGTTAGGGTTAGGGTTAGGGTTAGGGTTAGGGTTAGGGTTAGGGTTAGGGTTAGGGTTAGGGTTAGGGTTAGGGTTAGGGTTAGGGTTAGGGTTAGGGTTAGGGTTAGGGTTAGGGTTAGGGTTAGGGTTAGGGTTAGGGTTAGGGTTAGGGTTAGGGTTAGGGTTAGGGTTAGGGTTAGGGTTAGGGTTAGGGTTAGGGTTAGGGTTAGGGTTAGGGTTAGGGTTAGGGTTAGGGTTAGGGTTAGGGTTAGGGTTAGGGTTAGGGTTAGGGTTAGGGTTAGGGTTAGGGTTAGGGTTAGGGTTAGGGTTAGGGTTAGGGTTAGGGTTAGGGTTAGGGTTAGGGTTAGGGTTAGGGTTAGGGTTAGGGTTAGGGTTAGGGTTAGGGTTAGGGTTAGGGTTAGGGTTAGGGTTAGGGTTAGGGTTAGGGTTAGGGTTAGGGTTAGGGTTAGGGTTAGGGTTAGGGTTAGGGTTAGGGTTAGGGTTAGGGTTAGGGTTAGGGTTAGGGTTAGGGTTAGGGTTAGGGTTAGGGTTAGGGTTAGGGTTAGGGTTAGGGTTAGGGTTAGGGTTAGGGTTAGGGTTAGGGTTAGGGTTAGGGTTAGGGTTAGGGTTAGGGTTAGGGTTAGGGTTAGGGTTAGGGTTAGGGTTAGGGTTAGGGTTAGGGTTAGGGTTAGGGTTAGGGTTAGGGTTAGGGTTAGGGTTAGGGTTAGGGTTAGGGTTAGGGTTAGGGTTAGGGTTAGGGTTAGGGTTAGGGTTAGGGTTAGGGTTAGGGTTAGGGTTAGGGTTAGGGTTAGGGTTAGGGTTAGGGTTAGGGTTAGGGTTAGGGTTAGGGTTAGGGTTAGGGTTAGGGTTAGGGTTAGGGTTAGGGTTAGGGTTAGGGTTAGGGTTAGGGTTAGGGTTAGGGTTAGGGTTAGGGTTAGGGTTAGGGTTAGGGTTAGGGTTAGGGTTAGGGTTAGGGTTAGGGTTAGGGTTAGGGTTAGGGTTAGGGTTAGGGTTAGGGTTAGGGTTAGGGTTAGGGTTAGGGTTAGGGTTAGGGTTAGGGTTAGGGTTAGGGTTAGGGTTAGGGTTAGGGTTAGGGTTAGGGTTAGGGTTAGGGTTAGGGTTAGGGTTAGGGTTAGGGTTAGGGTTAGGGTTAGGGTTAGGGTTAGGGTTAGGGTTAGGGTTAGGGTTAGGGTTAGGGTTAGGGTTAGGGTTAGGGTTAGGGTTAGGGTTAGGGTTAGGGTTAGGGTTAGGGTTAGGGTTAGGGTTAGGGTTAGGGTTAGGGTTAGGGTTAGGGTTAGGGTTAGGGTTAGGGTTAGGGTTAGGGTTAGGGTTAGGGTTAGGGTTAGGGTTAGGGTTAGGGTTAGGGTTAGGGTTAGGGTTAGGGTTAGGGTTAGGGTTAGGGTTAGGGTTAGGGTTAGGGTTAGGGTTAGGGTTAGGGTTAGGGTTAGGGTTAGGGTTAGGGTTAGGGTTAGGGTTAGGGTTAGGGTTAGGGTTAGGGTTAGGGTTAGGGTTAGGGTTAGGGTTAGGGTTAGGGTTAGGGTTAGGGTTAGGGTTAGGGTTAGGGTTAGGGTTAGGGTTAGGGTTAGGGTTAGGGTTAGGGTTAGGGTTAGGGTTAGGGTTAGGGTTAGGGTTAGGGTTAGGGTTAGGGTTAGGGTTAGGGTTAGGGTTAGGGTTAGGGTTAGGGTTAGGGTTAGGGTTAGGGTTAGGGTTAGGGTTAGGGTTAGGGTTAGGGTTAGGGTTAGGGTTAGGGTTAGGGTTAGGGTTAGGGTTAGGGTTAGGGTTAGGGTTAGGGTTAGGGTTAGGGTTAGGGTTAGGGTTAGGGTTAGGGTTAGGGTTAGGGTTAGGGTTAGGGTTAGGGTTAGGGTTAGGGTTAGGGTTAGGGTTAGGGTTAGGGTTAGGGTTAGGGTTAGGGTTAGGGTTAGGGTTAGGGTTAGGGTTAGGGTTAGGGTTAGGGTTAGGGTTAGGGTTAGGGTTAGGGTTAGGGTTAGGGTTAGGGTTAGGGTTAGGGTTAGGGTTAGGGTTAGGGTTAGGGTTAGGGTTAGGGTTAGGGTTAGGGTTAGGGTTAGGGTTAGGGTTAGGGTTAGGGTTAGGGTTAGGGTTAGGGTTAGGGTTAGGGTTAGGGTTAGGGTTAGGGTTAGGGTTAGGGTTAGGGTTAGGGTTAGGGTTAGGGTTAGGGTTAGGGTTAGGGTTAGGGTTAGGGTTAGGGTTAGGGTTAGGGTTAGGGTTAGGGTTAGGGTTAGGGTTAGGGTTAGGGTTAGGGTTAGGGTTAGGGTTAGGGTTAGGGTTAGGGTTAGGGTTAGGGTTAGGGTTAGGGTTAGGGTTAGGGTTAGGGTTAGGGTTAGGGTTAGGGTTAGGGTTAGGGTTAGGGTTAGGGTTAGGGTTAGGGTTAGGGTTAGGGTTAGGGTTAGGGTTAGGGTTAGGGTTAGGGTTAGGGTTAGGGTTAGGGTTAGGGTTAGGGTTAGGGTTAGGGTTAGGGTTAGGGTTAGGGTTAGGGTTAGGGTTAGGGTTAGGGTTAGGGTTAGGGTTAGGGTTAGGGTTAGGGTTAGGGTTAGGGTTAGGGTTAGGGTTAGGGTTAGGGTTAGGGTTAGGGTTAGGGTTAGGGTTAGGGTTAGGGTTAGGGTTAGGGTTAGGGTTAGGGTTAGGGTTAGGGTTAGGGTTAGGGTTAGGGTTAGGGTTAGGGTTAGGGTTAGGGTTAGGGTTAGGGTTAGGGTTAGGGTTAGGGTTAGGGTTAGGGTTAGGGTTAGGGTTAGGGTTAGGGTTAGGGTTAGGGTTAGGGTTAGGGTTAGGGTTAGGGTTAGGGTTAGGGTTAGGGTTAGGGTTAGGGTTAGGGTTAGGGTTAGGGTTAGGGTTAGGGTTAGGGTTAGGGTTAGGGTTAGGGTTAGGGTTAGGGTTAGGGTTAGGGTTAGGGTTAGGGTTAGGGTTAGGGTTAGGGTTAGGGTTAGGGTTAGGGTTAGGGTTAGGGTTAGGGTTAGGGTTAGGGTTAGGGTTAGGGTTAGGGTTAGGGTTAGGGTTAGGGTTAGGGTTAGGGTTAGGGTTAGGGTTAGGGTTAGGGTTAGGGTTAGGGTTAGGGTTAGGGTTAGGGTTAGGGTTAGGGTTAGGGTTAGGGTTAGGGTTAGGGTTAGGGTTAGGGTTAGGGTTAGGGTTAGGGTTAGGGTTAGGGTTAGGGTTAGGGTTAGGGTTAGGGTTAGGGTTAGGGTTAGGGTTAGGGTTAGGGTTAGGGTTAGGGTTAGGGTTAGGGTTAGGGTTAGGGTTAGGGTTAGGGTTAGGGTTAGGGTTAGGGTTAGGGTTAGGGTTAGGGTTAGGGTTAGGGTTAGGGTTAGGGTTAGGGTTAGGGTTAGGGTTAGGGTTAGGGTTAGGGTTAGGGTTAGGGTTAGGGTTAGGGTTAGGGTTAGGGTTAGGGTTAGGGTTAGGGTTAGGGTTAGGGTTAGGGTTAGGGTTAGGGTTAGGGTTAGGGTTAGGGTTAGGGTTAGGGTTAGGGTTAGGGTTAGGGTTAGGGTTAGGGTTAGGGTTAGGGTTAGGGTTAGGGTTAGGGTTAGGGTTAGGGTTAGGGTTAGGGTTAGGGTTAGGGTTAGGGTTAGGGTTAGGGTTAGGGTTAGGGTTAGGGTTAGGGTTAGGGTTAGGGTTAGGGTTAGGGTTAGGGTTAGGGTTAGGGTTAGGGTTAGGGTTAGGGTTAGGGTTAGGGTTAGGGTTAGGGTTAGGGTTAGGGTTAGGGTTAGGGTTAGGGTTAGGGTTAGGGTTAGGGTTAGGGTTAGGGTTAGGGTTAGGGTTAGGGTTAGGGTTAGGGTTAGGGTTAGGGTTAGGGTTAGGGTTAGGGTTAGGGTTAGGGTTAGGGTTAGGGTTAGGGTTAGGGTTAGGGTTAGGGTTAGGGTTAGGGTTAGGGTTAGGGTTAGGGTTAGGGTTAGGGTTAGGGTTAGGGTTAGGGTTAGGGTTAGGGTTAGGGTTAGGGTTAGGGTTAGGGTTAGGGTTAGGGTTAGGGTTAGGGTTAGGGTTAGGGTTAGGGTTAGGGTTA
>NW_027325865.1:0-35719 GCF_048418805.1 Vulpes vulpes
CTCTCTCTCATTCTCGCTCTCTCTCAAATAAATAAATAAAGTCCTTAAAAGAATATCAAGTGGATCTGTTTGGTATCAATAATTACTAAAGGATTATGAGTATTCCCAAAAAGGGGGTTAATCAATGTTTTATCTGGAATCAAAGAGTAGTCATGAATACCCTATTATACCAAGTCTTCTCTTATTTTTCCTGGATGGTAATATGAAGATTTAATCCACAAAGAAAAGTGATCCCCATATTCTATCAAGTTTTACTTCTGCTAGACTTTCAATTATGTAATACTATAATGAAATGATAAAAATGTCAAGCTTAACATATTTTAGCTTATGATGAACATGTTCAACAGAGTTCCCTGGATGCAAATCTTTCTGCAAAGCATTTTGATACAGCGTTTTCAATTGGCAAAATTGAAACCAAAGACTTAGAGGTATGTAAGGCAAATGGGATAACACTGAATCATGTTCCATTATTTTTTAAATGGCATTTTTATGCCAACACGAACAGAAATGTAGCCATTATGTTTGCAGTTACACTTCTGACTGTAACATTATGCCATTTCCACCATCTTACTGGGAAAATGGTACTGAAAAAAGAAATCTTTTGAACAAATAGATTGAAAGAAACTGTGTGAGCCCAAAAACAACTACAAGATTTTTTATCTTCAAGGAATGTAATATTTGTCCATTGAAAATTCCACAGAATATAATAGTTTTTAAAGGAAAGAAAGAGGATTGGGGGATTAAAGAAACAAAGTGAAATAATTTTAAAATATTCTTATGGTAAAAAAATAAAATATTCTTAATTATTATTATCTAAAATATTCTTAAAAATTATTTAATTTTTTAAAATTTATTTATTCATGAGACACACACACACACACACAGAGAGAGAGAGAGAGAGAGAGGCAGAGACATAGGCAGAAGGAGAACCAGGTCCATGCAGGGAGCCCGATGCTGGCCTCGGATCCTGGGACTCCAGGATCATGCCCTCGGCCAAAGGCAGGCAGGCACTAAACTGCTGAGCCACCGAGGGATCCCCTATGGTTATATATCTTAACAGGTGCCTATAACTTACATGTTTACCTCAGACCTCTATATTCCTATCTGTAGGAAAAGAGGAAAAGTCTATTTAAGGGGACTTAACTAATGACAACACATTTCTAAAATGGGCTTAAAATCTCTCCAAAGTGCTGAGGGATAACTGTTAAATAGTTAGAAACAATCATACTCTGACCACTTCTTTGAATTACAAATTTATGTATATACTTGCTTTTTCACTGAATGAGCACAACCAATTTAAAAAACAGATAGCACAGTTGCATTTCAAAGTGGCAAATAATAAAGCGCCTGCAAAAGTGCTCTAATTGTCATCCACAAACATCTACATGCAAGCAGCACTGGGGTAGAATGTTTCAGAGCAACAAATAGTGTTTGCTAGCAGAACAACATGGTGACAAAATTTAGAAAAGTAAAAGAACATGTCTCATGGAAACCCAACAAAAAAATCCCCATTATCATTTGATTTATATAGAAACACATTGACATCTAAATCCAGAAAATAATTTCGTAATGCATACTCAGACTTGCAGTAAATACTGTGACTGAAAAATGGGCCATGAAGGGAATGGCTGAGAGATGGTTACCATGAAAATGACCTAATTAAAATTTAAAAGGAAAAAATCATGACAGAAACTGGTATGCAGATGTTAGAGAATAGTCTGGAGAGAGAACAGAGCCTGAAGAAGGGAAGAGACATCAATTACAATGGAACAAGACAAGTGGTTATAAACAAAAGTGATCCTGAAACTCAGAAGAATAAAATGGGCGTTGAAGTAAATAAATAAATAAGTAAATAAATAAATATGTGTATAATAAATATAAAATTCATTTATAATGTGACTTAGGTAAATTTTAATTTTCCATATAAGTTATAGTTAAAACTCTGCCACAACTATCTCACAATATTGTGAGGCTCAAATATAAGTTGTGAAAGTGCTACATCAACTCTAAAATGCTATACTCAAGTAAGACAGACAATATTTACTAAAAATGCAAATGAAACCTCTCATTCCAACTCAGGGAGAAGGCAAGCAATGAGTTCTCTGAGACACAGAGGGAGAAAATTTCACCCTGATCCATTCCCAGATTATCTTGGAATCACAGGCTCTATATATTCACTCTACGGGCCAGCTTTGAATGCAGAGCAAATATACTATATACTATATAATTCAGACTAAGAGACTTGTGGCCAATGTTACACAAGAAATGTATGGAGAAAAATCCTTCTTCTTTGTGGAAGAAAGAGATTCCCTTCCCACTACTTAAACTTCATAAATGTTTATTGCCTGCATAAATGTCATAGTGAAATATGCTAATTTCTCCTCTTTGAGGAAGGAATTAGAGGGGTAGGAAAGAAGATAAAGAGTCGCTAAAACATGCCAAAACCCATAACATTCTCCCAAAAAAAAACTAACTCCTGGGATAGAAAAATAAGTCTATGATGCACCAGGTATGTGTACATTATAATGACCATTTTACAGCTACGGAACTGAAGCCTACTGATGATACCTACATGACTTATTTAAGGCCACTTATCCAACACCACAATAAAACTATTTCTGGGTTTTTATCATATCAAAGCTCTGGCATTTTCCAAATACAGCCTTCCATTGGGAAAAAAAGCAAGAAGAATAAGGAGGTAAATAGAACTAAACCATATTTTTAGTTTTCTTTCTTAAAGATCTATCATGAAATTTTAGGAATATTTAACATTCTGTAAAATTTCCATTAAAATTTTAAAGTTAAACACCATTTCCACAATCTCTGATCATTAACTCTCAATGCATTTTCATTACATTAGAAGCACATGCAATAGTAAATCATGGTAAGATTTCCTAAAATTTTCAAGAAAGAACACAAAATCATTAAATACAGAGTTAAAAAGACCTTAGAAACAATCAATTCAAACCACCTCATTTTATAAATAAGGAAATTAAGGCTCAGATAGATTAAGTGACTTGCTCAGGGTCACACAACTCGACAGTTCCAGAGTCAAGGTCACACAACTCGACAGTTCCAGAGTGAAGATCATAATTTAAATCTCCAGACTTGTAGCCCAGGGCTTTGTTCTTTTTCAAACCTATAAGAAATGACTACTGGATTTAAACATTTAGTCCAGAATATCCTTAAAATGGAGTGTAATTCACAAGAATAAGCCACGTGGCAAGGAATTAATAGTTAGTTCATACCAAAAATGAGCTGCCAGTCACCGTGATAAGATCTGTTTCTTTCTGAGAACCATGGTTTCCTGCTGCACTGGAGAATCCAAACTGGGTCTCTTCCTCCTGTCCAAAGAAGTCAGAGTCAGGATGTACATTCCATTCTGCTTTGGTTGGCGTCAGTAGTTCTGAGACACTGTTTTCACAAAGGGTGCTTGAAGGAGTCAGAGCATCTGTGTCCACTGTAAGCTTACTGCTGGGGGTCAAAGCCTGGGGCTCTTGACTCGAGTTTTTCATAGCCAAAGAGCCCAGAGATACCAATGGCCCCACACTTAGACTTGAGACATCATCCATATCTAAGGGACTCTGCTGAAAACCAGAGGCTGTCGTTCCAAAAAAGAGAGAGGTATCCAGACTCTGAGGAAGGTCACTGATGGCCATCAAGGCCCGAGGGTCCACAGCCTGCCCTAATGAATTATTATTATTATTAGCAGGGAGGCTCCCTGCCAGAGTTGAACTCACAGAAGCCACATCAATAGTCAAGATTCCAGAGTTTGCCAATGCTGTGTCCAGCACTGCAGCGGAGCTACTGCCAGGCACATCAGAGGAGAGAGATACTAGTTCTGCATCACTGAGGTCATTCTGTCCCTGGCTGGTAAGTTCACTGCTGGGCGTAAGAGAATTTGCAGCTTCTAGCTGAGCTAAGAGATCCTGGCCAAGGTTGTGCCTTTTGGCCAAGTGGGTCTTCATGCTGTGCTTGGATGTGAAGAGCTTATTACAAGTAGAGACTGGGCAGCGGCTTTTCCAGGTGTCCACGTCCTGCAAGTGTTTCTTGGAGTGAATGTAGAGACTACTGCGAGCAGAGAACCTGGCACAGCAGCCTTCCACAGGGCACACAAAAGGCTTTGTGCCCAGGTGGGTTATGCTGTGGCCTTTCAGATGCTCAGCCCTTGTGAAAGATTTCCCACAGCCTTCCACAGGGCACATGAACCTCCGGTCATCCTCGTGCTTCCTTTTGTGCCTCAAGAGTTTGGACATGCTGGTGAAGTTCCAGCCACAGCCGTCAAAGTCACAAAGGAAAGGTCTCTCACCTGTGTGGCTCCGCAGGTGAATTTTCAGGCGACAAGCCTTGTCGTACTGTTTGCTACAGCCTGGAAAAGAGCAGGAAAAGAGTTCCTGTTCCCTGAAATGGGCACGGTTATGGGAAAACAGGGCACTCACTGTGATAAACGTCTTCTTGCAGCCGGAAAATGCGCACTGGTATGGCCTCTCAGGTTCGAAATGGCTGCGCTGGTGGGCGCTGAGTTTGGCCTGAGTGGGGAAGCTCTCCTCGCACACCTCGCATTTGAACGAGTTCTCCTGCTCATGGCCCTTCATGTGCGCCTTGAGGTTATACACCGTGGTGAAGCTCTTGCCACAGCCCTCCGCAGGGCAACCAAAGGGCCGCAGTTTGTCGTGCGACTGCAGGTGCCTCTTGAGCTTGTAGGAGGTGGTGAAAGTCCATCCACAGCCGCCCAGGGGGCACTTGAAGGGCCGTTGGCCCTGGCTGCTGCTGTGAGTCAGCAGGTGCACCTTCAGCTGGTGCTTCTTGGCAAAGGTCTGTCCGCACTGCGCCTCGGGACACAGGTACAGCACCACGCCCGGGCCCGGGCCCAGCGGCCTGCGGGGACTCTCGGCTGCGGCCCGGCCCTCTGCCTCCTCCTCAGGCGCTGGGGCCGGCGCCGGTTCAGCCGGCTCGGCCAGCAGGAGGTCGGGCGGCAGCTCAGGGCAGTCGTTGGGCTGCGCGGCGTGCGGGACCCCCGCTTGCGGAGCCATCAGACCCCCAGGCTGAGGGGCAGGCGCGACCTCAGGCTCCCAGGCTGGCGGCGGGGGTGTGGCCAGGGTGAGGACACCGTTCTCGAAGCGCAAGAGTAGGTTTTGGTTGTGAATGGTGACGGTGCCCGTGAAGGCCGCGGCGGGTGCCAGACTTGGGGCGGGGATCGGGTTCTGGGCCGGGGCTGGGGCGGGGACTGCAGACAGGCAGCGGGGGCCTAGCGCCTGGCGGCCCGCGGGATTCGCGCCACTCTCACCCTGCTGCAGCTGTGGGACCGACTCGGCCTCCTCCCTCCATACAGGCCCTGCGGCCTGGCCATCGCCCGCGGTCTCCACATCGCCACCCACCGGGTCCAGCAGCACCAGGAAGAAGTCATCGCTGTCGCCGCCACTAGCATAATCCGACCTGGGCGCCAACGGGCTCAGGCCCGGGCCCCGTGAGGCCGCGCGGGCCTCCTCGCGCCGCCTCCCGGACCCGCCATCTTGGGGGCCCCGGAGCAGCAGGAGGCGGCGCGCGGGGACCTGGCCAGCCCGCGGGTCAGGGCCGCCGTGGAACCGGCTGCCGCCCGCGGGGCTGCCAGCACCACCGCTCTGTCGTGTCCCTCGAGGCGGGAGCAGCCTTGGGCTTTCCATCTCCGAGGCGGTGAGGCTCGGCTGGAACCAGAGCCGCGGAGGAGGCGCGACCCCGCCCCCTGCCGCGGGCCCGAACACGTTCCTGAAAGGAAAAAAAAAAAATGTGCAATGCGCAGAAACTGGCCCTATCAGATATTAAAACGTGTTTAACGACACAGTGATTTAAATATTCTGGTACTGGATCTCTGGAACAGAATAGAAAGCCCAGAGGCAGAGCCTCGTATGCACAAGTAAGTTCTACATCCAGTATTTGTAGGAAATCAAGGATGTCTTCCCAGATGGTGGGGAAATGAAAGTTCATTCGGTACATTTAACCTAGCAATCTATCTGCTAAATGCAACTTAAATCTCTGTGTCATTATATATACCAAAATAAACACTCCCACTCCCTCCCAGTGCTAAGTATGGTGCTTTTAAAAAAATTGTTTGCTGGTTGGCTGCCTGGCTGGCTGGCTGGATTTATCAATCCAGTGAGAGAAAATTCCTGGAACAATAACACTTTGTGTCAACATCAAAGTACCATAATGCTAGCAAATGCTAATGAAAATGATGTCCTTTTCTTTTTTATTTATTTATTTATTTTTTTTTTTCTGGATAGCTTCCATATCCAGAACTGTCTTGAAAAAGGTCCTCAGGAAAATTTGTCTTACAGTTCGTTTTTTTGGCTTGCTGATGCAGAAATTAGAATGAGTAAGAGGTGAGGCCAAAACAGATTGCCACTGTTCAGCCTAGAAGTGCAAAGCTTGGAAGATGAAACAATTTATACTGAATCCTGGAAAACCCAACCCACTCCTGGGTCCTTCCAAGACAGTGCCCAACCTAAACCAACTCTTTGCCATTACATCATGGTAAATCTCATGTCCAATCCCACAGCATTCCTCAGAACATTCCTCAGTTAATGATAGATTCTCCAGCACATGGAGGTCTCTGGACAGAGTACCAGTTAAACGTGGTAAGATTAAACCCTAAGTCACTGTGATGGACTCTACTGAGAAAAATGCACATATGACCATGTTCAATAGTCCTGGTGTACCTGCTTGCATTTCAGCGTGGTGGCCCAATCTCATTGTAATGGATTTGGCCTGTGATGCCTTACTGATTGTATTAATGATGAGGATGATTTTCCGACTTGTCTGTCATCTGTGATTTGGGAAATGATATCAATAAATGGTGAAATATCTAGCAAGGGAAAGGCTTAGAGTGATGACTAAATTATTGGATACATATAGTTTAAATAATCCCCACTTCCCCCTTTTTAATGATAATGGACACTTGCTGATCTCTTGATAGGAAGAACAATTTTATTATCCCTAACATTTGAAACCTCGTCAAAATTTTTACTTCACATATTTTCCTTCTGTTACATTTTTAAAGGAAGCCATTTTTTAAATCTGAGATATAGAGGAGTGCATAAAACATATCTGCCAGATTTAGATAACTTATAAAAATAAAAACCTAATAAAGTCATTTTTGAAAAAGGCTCCTTGCTCAACTGGGAGACTGCTTCTGTCTCACTCTCTGCCCCTCTGTCCTGCTCATGTGCACTCTCACCATTTCTCACTCAAATGAATAAATAAAATCCTTAAAACAAAAACAAAACAAACAAAATAAAACAAGGAAAACAACCAAACACCCATGTATCTAGGATCAAGATCAAGAAACAGACCATTGCCAGCTTTCCTGGATACAGACAGTATTCCTCTCAATCACAACCCGTGCCCTTCCTTATAGATAAAGTTATTATCCCGACATTGCGATAATCATTTCAGTGCTTTCTTTATAGCTTTACCATTTTTTGTACACATTCCTAAATAATATAGTTTATACTAAGTTATATAAATTGAATTGCATGCTTCCTTTGATCGCTTGTTTCTCTCACACCGTATCATGTAATACATGTGATTTGATAGACTCATCCAAGTTGTTCAAGATAGTTGTAAATCCTTTATCCCCAATGTTGACTAGCATTCCAGTGTATAGTTTTAGTGAAGTGATTATGATATAATTATACAGTTCTACAGTGGATGGACACTAGAGTTGTTTCTAGATTTGTTTGTTTGTTTGTTTGTTTCTAGTTTTTAACTACTATGAACAATGTTGCAGTAAACATTCCTGGAAATTTCCCATGGAACACATGTGTAAAAGTCTCTTGGGTATACCTCCAAAACCACATTCACTTGGCTATAGGGTATGAATATCTTCAGCTTTTCTAGATGACGCCAAATTGGTTTCTGTAGTAGTGGTGCCAATTTACCATTTCACAAGTAGCATAGAGTTTTTGCTGCTAGACATCTTCACCTACATGTAAGATTGCCAAAACTTTTTTTTCCTTTTTTTCTTTTTTTTTTTTTACTATTACCGTTCAGCTTTGGCATATTCTTATGTTTATGAGCCTTTGGATTTTCTCTCCTGTGAAAGAACTGTTCAAGTTTAACTCTGTCAGCCATTCTTCTATTTTCCGTCTTCACTTACTCATTTATTGAGTTCTTTATGTATTTTAAATACTAGTCCTTCGATTATATGTTTGGCCAAAATATTCCCTTGCTCTGCTGCTTGCATTTTCACTTTCTTTATGCTATGCTTTGTGAACAGATGTTATACAGTCAAATTATCATTCTTTTCTTTATTATTAGTGCTTATCTGTTTAAGAAGTCTGTCCCTTCCTTGGGGCTGTGAACATATCCTCTATATTGTCTTCTAAAATAGTCATGGTTTTGTCTTTCACAGTTATGTGTTAATCCCCCCACAAGTGATGCTTTTGTATGGTGTTGAGTAGGTTTCTATTCCCCACCCACCCCTGCCTTTGGATATCTGATTGTCTCAGTGAACCACGTTTGAAAAGTCTGCTCTTTTCCAAATTATTTACAGCAACACATGTATCATAAATCACTATGTATTCTGGGGCTGAGAGAGAGTACTCAAGGATAGACCAATTTGGAGTGGGGAATCCCTTCTCCAAGGCTGGAATTCACACCTCATTGGAGAAAGTATAGGAGATACTGTTGGATGGCAGATAAATTTGCTGGTTTGTGGGAACTAGAGCTGGTTTTCAGAACCAGAGCTGGTCTACAGTTACAGGGTAAGCAGGACACAACCCTATGGAACACATCAATGTGGACAAGCCACAACTAGTGGCATTGTGTTTGGGCATGTAGTAGGAATAGGGATGCTGGTGGAGTTAGAGGCCTGGAGCTAAAAATGTCCTGCATGTAGAATCAGAAGGGCCTTGGTGTTGGGAGGGCTGTAGCACTGGGAGAACTAGAGAGGATAAACCTGTTGTTGGACAGAAGGTAAGGGGGGCAGAGTGGGGAGCAGTAGAGAAAGTAAGCAGAGAGAATCAGTGGGCAGGTGGTTTAGAGCACAGGATGTCTCTATGAAGAAAGTCATAGAAAGCTGATCGCCAGGCCACACCAGGATTGCACATTCAATGAGGACAGTTGTTCTCGTCTCCTGCCTGGGGCAGAGCACTGAGAATATCCTCATACCCATGCCTCTAAGAACCGGAAATAAGAGGGGAGGCATTTCCTTCAATCTCCCTCCAGTGTCTTCTACTGAGAAAATAGAACATTGTGTCACTTTGAAGGAGAGACACCTAAAAATTTTGTCTATTATCAGAAAGCATGTTTTGAAGGGTGAATTTAGAGTGGAGAAGCACTACATTAATAATTGGCTTCGTGTACTTTATCAGTTTAAGGGATTCACTTCTATTCTTAGTGTGCATGAATAGCAGACACCCTACCTGCCAGGGTTATTGTTAGCTCACCCAAGGAATAGTATCATCCTGTTATTTCTCTGGTAAATTAATGATTAAAGAAGTAGGACTGGCCACTGCAGAAGCCTTAATAGACTACTTAGGATTCTTGGTGGACCTAAGGTTCCCTGGCCTGAACTGAGTTTTGCTGCAAAACCCAGGCTCTGGCACAAAGGGTTATCATGAGGCTAGGGCAGAGAGCCTGTGAGCCCTGCATTCTAGTCCTACCCAGGGCTTGTCTGCTCCACCTGCAAGGAGATCCTTGGCATATGGTGAGATTGTCTCTCTCACTATAGTGTTGTCCTTGAGAATAGAGTACTTTATACCCTAAATGCTACTCTGCATTCCTGGCAGCCACACCTAACTAAACAGGAAGAAAAGATGCTTGGATTTCATTTAAAATCATGCCCAGCAGAGCCCCAGCCATGGAGGAGCAGGGCATAAGATTCCTTTGTTATACTTACAAAGCATATATAGTTACCATTTTTGGAAATGTGTGTGGTTTCTTTATACTTATCTCAACCGGTTTTAGGCTCTAAAGTGGACAAAAGTTGTTGGGAGAAAATGGCACATATTTTTGCCATTCATAAGTGGCAAGCGGTCCATTCTGTAGCAATTGGCTTGTAACTTATATTGAGAAGAGACATTTTCACTAAAACAAAACAAAACAAAACCTTTTTCTTTCTGTGGGCCTATATTTAATAGAATAAGATACCACTAGTCAGGAGGAAAATATTGTAAAAATTTCTCATTCTTGTACTCTTATACTGTCTTCCTAGTATTACCAGTGTATTAAGCATATTCACCTCTTGGGCTCAGAAACCACACAAAACAAATCAGCCCACACCTTTCTTTTCACACAGATGACTGAATTGGCTTCTTATTGCAGGCACCCTCAGACCTTGTACATGAGGACTTGTGTATGAACAGGGAGTTTGTCCTGTAAATGCTGTTTGGTCCTGCTGCCTGGTCCAGCTCTCATAACTGCCACTGTGGTAATGGTGAGATACAAATGTGAAATGTGAAACTTTTAAAGTTTGATACGGTGTTATATTAGTTTTAGCTGTAAAATATAGTGATTCAACAATTCCATACATTACCCATTGCTCATTAAGACAAGTGCACTCCCAAAAACAGACACATAGATCAATGGAACAGAATAGAGAACCCAGAAGTGGACCCTGAAATGTATGGTCATCTAATATTCGATAAAGGAGGAAAGACTATCCATTGGAAGAAAGACAGTCTCTTCAATAAATGGTGCTGGGAAAATTGGACATCCACATGCAGAAGTATGAAACTGGACCACTCTCTTTCAAGCCGCTCTTCATCCTGGAGGAGCAGGAGCTGGGGGCCATCACTGAGGAGTCAGCCACTGCTTCCCCTGAGAGTGCCTCCCCGACGGAGCGGCCCAGCCCGGCCCACCTGGCCCGGGAGCTGAAGGAGCTGGTCAAGGAGCTGAGCAGTGGGGTCCAGGGGGAGCTGGTGGCCCCGCTGCACCCCCGCATCGTACAGCTCTCCCATGTCATGGATGGCCACGTGAGTGAGCGAGTCAAGAATAAGGTCTACCAGCTGGCCCGCCAGTACAGCCTCCGGATCAAAAGCAAATCTGTGATGGCCAGGCCGCCCCTACAGTGGGGAAAGGTGGCTCCCACCGTTCCCTCCCTGCAGGAGGAGGCTGGAGCACCCTCGGGCGGCACAGGTAGGAGAAAGCCGGTGCTGTCCCTCCTCAGCCACCAGCAGACGGCGGCCCAGGAGCACAGCCCGCCCAAGCCCGGCTCGCCTCGGCATTTCCCCTTCAGCCCCACTGCTGCCAGCCCGAAGGCCAGCTCACCGGGGCCCCGGCCCTCCTCTCGGAGCCCCCTCAGCCCCTTTGACACTGAGACCTTCAGCTGGCCCGATGTCCGAGAGCTCTGCTCCAAGTACGCCTCCCACGACGAGGCCTTCCAGGCTGAGGGCAGCCGGCCCCGCGGCCCGCCCGTCAACTGGAGCCGCTCGGGGCCCGAGAACATGGTGGAGCCCCCTCCGGCGGGCAGGGTGGGCCGCTGCTGCAGTGTGGGCGCCAGGAGGGGCCAGGCGGGCCCAGAGGCCGCCCAGCCCCAGCTGCCCGGGATGCTGCCCCAAAGCAGGCCGGTTGAAGAGGAAGCCCTGTATGTCACAGCAGACCTCACCCTGGAGAACAACCAGCGGGTGATCGTCATGGAGAAGGGGCCCCTGCCCTGCCCCGCTGCGGGGCTGGAGGAGCGCAGTGGGCAGGGACCAAGCTCACCAGCAGCCACAATGAGACAGGGCCTGGATTTCCAGGAGACTGGAGTTTCCAGGAGCCCGGAGTACTGGCCAAAGGAAGAGGGTCCCAGGGACCCAGCGGACCCAGGCCAGCAGGGCAGAGTGAGAAACCTGAGGGAGAAGTTCCAGGCCTTGAACTCCATAGGATGACTCTGAGTCTTGGGAGGAGCCGTGTGGCAGGGGAACTCTGAGGAACCTTGGAGTGCTTGCCCACAAGCCTGCGCTCACCCTGCCCACGTGAGCCCCTGAGAGGATGCTCTGGGGTACTCAGCAAGTGTCTTCACCTGCTGGGAATGCCCTGGCGCTTCCCTGGGCTCATGGCGACTTCTGCAGGCCCTTCTTCCCACCGAGGCCAGTGTGGGCACTTCCCTCATATATAGTTCTTCTCTGGTAAGAAGCCAGATATTTAAGCTCTCCTCTTCCTGGTGAGAGCAAGCCATGCTCAGGCCTCCAGTGCTGGGCTGACCACTGCCAGGCTGAGGAGACGGGGGAAGGTGGCCTGGGGAGGCTTTGCTCTTTAATTGCGCCTTTTCTTAGGATCCAGGCAGGAGCAAGACCCATAATTTATTGCTTTCCATTCTGTGGTGTATTTGTGTGCACACGTGTTCCTGAGTGTGTGTTCTTCCGTTGTTGATTCCTCTCCTGTGAAGAATGTAATGGACTTGGTTCAGGTACTTTTGTAGATTGTCTTGCTGACTCTGTGGTTGTCGCTAATGTATATACATTTCATTATTTGCCAATGGTGCAATAACCGCTGCTGACCAACCAAAAAAAAAAAAAAAAAAAAAGACAAGTGCACTCCTTAATCCCCATCACTTAACCCGTCCCCATACTACCTTCCCACTGGTAATCATCAGTTTGTTCTCTGTGATTAAAGTGTGTTTCTTGATTAGTCTCTCTCTCTCTCTCTCTCTCTCTCTCTCTCTCTTCTCTCTGTCCGTTTTTTTCCCCTTTGCTCCTTTGTTTTGTTTCTTAAATTCTACATACGAGTGAAATCATATGACTTATTTCACTTATCATTATACGCTCTAGCTCCATCCATGTTGTTACAAATGGCAAGATTTCATTATTTTTCATGGCTGAATAATTCATATGTATATTATATGATGTGATATATATACATATATATCACATCTTTTTTATCCATTCATCATTTGAAGGACACTTGGGCTGCTTCCATAATTTGCCTATTGTAAATAAATGTTGCTATAAACATAAGGGTGCAAGTATCCCTTTGAATTAGTGTTTTAGTATTCTTGGGATAAGTGCCCAGCAGTGTGATTGCTGGATCATGGGGTAGTTATATTTTTAACTTTGAGATAATCCCTCATACCATTTTCCACAGTGATGTTGAGCATCCTTTCATGTGTCTATTTCCCATCTGGATATCTTCTTTAGAGAAGTGTCTGTTTATGTGTTCTGCCCATTTTTAATTGGATTATTTGATTTTTTGGTGTTGAGTTGTATAAATTCTTTTTTTTTTTCTTTTAGTTTTATTTATTTATGATAGTCACAGAGAGAGAGACAGAGGCAGAGACACAGGCAGAGGGATAAGCAGGCTCCATGCACCGGGAGCCCGACGTGGGATTCGATCCCCGGTCTCCAGGATCGCGCCCTGGGCCAAAGGCAGGCGCCAAACCGCTGCGCCACCCAGGGATCCCTTCTTTGTATATTCTTGATACTAACCCCTTACCAGATAAGTCATTTGCAAATATCTTCTCCCATTCATTAGGTTGTCTTTCCTTGTTGTGCTTTTCATTTTGATGCGGTCCTAACAGTTTATTTTTCCTTTTGTTTCTCTTGCTTTAGGAGATATACCTAGAAAAATGTTGCTATGGTAGATGTCAGAAAATTTGATGCCTTTACTGGCTACTAGATGTTTCCAGTTTTTGACTATTACAAATAAAACTGCTATGAATATTTATGTGCAAGACTGTGTGGACATATGCTTTCCCTTCTTCTAGATAAAAAGAGCAACAGTATGGTAAGTATATGTTTATCATTTTAAGAAATTGCACAACTGTTTCCAAACATCCATAACCACATATATTCATGTCATGTAGTCATGGAGCCCTAGTAATTTCAGTTTTTTTAATTTGAGCCATTCTAATAGGTGTATTGTGGTATATCATTTTAGTTTTAACTAGCATTTCCCTAATTATAATGTTGTGCATCTTTTCATGTGCTTAACTGCCATCCATTTATCTTATTTGATGAAGAATCTGTTCTAATATTTGCCCATTATAATTGTGTTGTTTGCTTACCACTTATTGACTTTTAAGGGTTCTTTATATATTAAAATTACAAGCCCTGCGATGGTTACATGTTTCACAGATATTTTCTCCCATTCTGTGTCTTAATTTTTACTTTTCTGGTAGTCTCCGTAGTAGAACAAAGTATTTTAATTTAGACGAGGTCCAATTTACTGATTTTGTCTATTATACTTCATATTTTTGGCAACCTATTTAAGATATTTTTACCAAATCCACATTCACTTAAATTTTGTCCCATTTTTTTCTTATAAAAATGTTGTAGTCTTAGCTCTTACATTCAAGTCTAATGTCTTAATTTTTGTATGTTGTGTAAAGTAAGGATTGACCATCATTTATTTTAACCAATTGTTGTAGCATCAGTCCCTGATTACGCTATCTTTTCTCCACTGAATTAACTTTGCAGTTTTGTTGACAATCAGTTGACTATATCCATATGGGTCTATTTCCAGATTCTTCTCCTAAACTGATCGATGTGCCTACCTTTATGCCAATGCCATACTTTTCTCAATGCTATTGCTTTGTAGTAAGTCTTGGAAACTAGCAATGCAAGGCCTACAGCATGGTTATTCTTTTTCAAAATACTTTCAGATATTATAAGTCCTATGCATTTCCATATAAATCTTAGAAATATCTTGTCATCGTTTGGAGACAATTCTTTATAGGTCTTATATTTCTACTTGAATTCTGATTGGAGACATTAAGAGCTTTTGTTCCAAACTATTTTTCAATGCTATTTGCGTTACAAACAGCCTTGGAAGAAAGTAGAGATTGTGTTTCCTTCTGGGACAGAGGGCATACATATGTGCTATGCAGGAACATAAAGATGGTACTACCCTCTGAGGATGTTTACTACATGTCCATTTAAAAAGTCCATTTAAAACAATGGAGTTTCGTACACTATAATGCAAACCCATTGTTTGCATATCATACATCTGCAGTGCTTCTTATCATTAGCCTGAGACTTGGGGACTGAGGCTAACCACTGCAAAGAAGTTCATGCTACCTGCTGTGGAATGACTAATAAACCATCCTTTTTATGTCTGACTTAGGTGTCTTGTATCTTCTTCCAGTATCTATGAAACTGTCAGATCAAATTGTTAGTTTACAAGTTGGGTAAAAACTTACACCTTTCACAGTTCTTGACACACAGTTGCCAAAAAGATATTGTCCAAAGTAAATGCTGACATCTCCGAATCCTATATGTAGTGGATAGACACAACCAGTGCATATTTAAATGTCTTGCTGTCAGAGAGTTACCAGCCAACTTGAGGATATTGCTCTTATGTGACATTGATGATTTTTTGACTCATCAGGAAAGCCAATATTTGTTAGAGTGTTTGTCTCTTTCAGGCTCCCAATAAACACATACACTACTGAATACAACTCATGCATTATTTCCTTTTCACTGGCTTATATGCTATTTTGGGGCCCAAGAGCCCACAAAAGAGCTTTTATTTTTGTTTTAATTTTGTTTTCACACAAAAGTAACCAGTCATGGGACACCTGGGGAGCTCAGTCACTTAAGCATCTAACTGGCTTTTTTTTTTTTTTTTTTAGATTTTATTTATTTATTCATGAGAGACACAGAGAAAGGCAGAGACATAGGCAGAAGGAGAAGCAGACTCGCCATGGAGAGCCCGATGCGGGACTCGATTCCAGGACTCCAGGATGATGCCCTGAACTGAAGGCAGACACTCAAACACTGAGCCACCCAGACGTCGCAAACATCTAACTCTTGATTTCAGCTCAGGTCATGATCTCAGGTTTGCAAGTCCTGAGTTGGGCTTCACGTTCAGCAGGGAGTCTGCTTCTCTCTCTCTCTCTCTCTCTCTCTCTCTCTCTCTCTCCCTCTCCCCCAGCCCACAGTCTCTCTAAAATAAATAAATAAAAATTTAAAATAAATAAATAAATAAATCTTTTAAAAGACATTACCAATCACACACAACTATTTGTTGCACTTTTTAGGACTTTTAAAAAAAATGTATATATTAATATATATATTTTTGGGGTGAGAGAGGCAATTTTATTTTTTAATTTCATGCTTGAAATTCACAAATGTACATGAAGTACTATGTAAACTTTAGGATAGCATTATTTGACTTGAGCAATATCACCTCAATCTAAGTTTAACTGGGGAAATACAATTTGGCCATTCTGCTTTAAAATGTCAAAAAGCCACCAAATTAGAATAGGGTACTTACAATTAGAATTTTTAAATTGAGTCTCCCATACAGATTTGTAAGTTACTGTTGGATTAACTGTTATATTTAGGTAAAACACGTTATCAAGATATTATGGAAGAAATTACATCTTTTGCATTAATGGTCCCCTGGGTTGCACTTGGACTAGTAACAAAAAATATATATACTGACATCATACACTAAACTATATTCATATTATAGATTACAAAAATTATTGAAAGCCAGAATGAATCTTTAAGGTTGGAGGGACCCTTTAATAGTTTAATCTTTGGGCTTAAGAAAGAAAAATTAGTCCCATACTGCATCTCACCTCTCTTAAAAATAGGAAGTGTTTTAGCAGCTTAAAACCTTTAGTTATATAAAACTAATTACACTAGGATTTACTTTGAAATATAGTTTACAACCAGATCAATTATACATACACTGGCACTTTAGCACAAGGGCAAACTTTTAAAAACAAATTATTTTGGACCTTTAAAATCAGGCCATAGTATAAAAACAGAGTCCATGGTCTTACATTTAGCAAATTCATACTAAAATATTCTATTTTTGTAGGATAAATGCCAACAAAACTTTACATATACTACAAGTTTATTACATATATTTACATGGCTCTTTCCTAAGGTACTTAAAACTCTCACATTATACAGCTCCCTACTTCACGTAAGCTTTTCAGGGAATGATTTGAGACCAGATCACTGTCAGAATAGCTTATGCAGTGCTGTAATACAAAAATGTATTTTGAAAGCTACTCAGTGACCACAAAATACTGTTTCTGTAAGAAATGGTTTTGGTGCATTAGTTGGCAGACACCCACTGCATGAAACAAACGGCCATTGGGATATATGGTCTCATCTAAATTAGATAGCCCCTAGTGACCTTTTCCACATTTCACCAGCATAGTTTTACAAAAATGCAACTATTCTCTAAGAAAAACTCACATTTTCTTTTTGGCAGTGCATCGGGTTGTTGTCATATTCCTGGTTTGGGTGTTTCTAGGACTTTAAACTGTTAAATATTCAACTACTCCAATCCCTGTAGGTCTTAACTGGATGCTTATAATCAGATTCACTAGCTTCCAACAAGTAAATCTACTGATCCATGAAGGATAATCTTAAATTAGTATTTGTGCCCAACAAACAATAGGAAAAGTTGATTACCGTTCACCAAATCTAAATTTGACAGGTTTCATTTAAGAGTTACTCAATCGAGGGATCCCTGGGTGGCGCAGCGGTTTGGCGCCTGCCTTTGGCCCAGGGCGCGATCCTGGAGACCCGGGATCGAATCCCACGTCAGGCTCCCGGTGCATGGAGCCTGCTTCTCCCTCTGCCTGTGTCTCTGCCTCTCTCTCTCTCTCTGTGACTATCATAAATAAATAAATAAAAAAATTAAAAAAAAAAGAGTTACTCAATCGAGAACACAATATCAAGTACAATTATCAATAATTTAGTTATTTAAAGTTGCACTGATACTACCATTACATCACAGTGCACACTACACGTAAAACAGTTAAGATGAAATCTAATAATGTTTTCTACATTAATTAGCAATTTTACACAGATTAATTCCCTAGTGAATCTGGTCTGAAACAACTGACAACTACCCTTAAATATAACTAAATTTAAACAGTAGTATTTTATCTTATTTTATACTTGTACTTTAAGTAAGGTTTTAAGTTGAAGTGTCATTATTTCCTTATCAGAAGGATTAAAGGAAACTGGAACCCAGTGGCTTGGTGGTTTAGGAAAAACACTTGGTGATGGTGGCTCACTAAACTTGGCTCCAGCGTAGTTCTGATTAGTTTGAGACTTAAAAAGTAAAGTGGGACTTGATAAGCTAGAGTTCCAGTTTTGATTATTTGGAAAATTTTTGTTCTTCCCCCCGTTTTGCATGGCCTGCCGTGCAGCTGCTGAGGAGGTGTAAGTGTGTCCTCTTTCTTTTTTCTTGTGAACAATCTTCATTTGGGAATTCTGATCCTTGGTCTTCTCTCTGTTAAGCTGTTGCTGGTTCTTACTAACGTTTCTCGACTGAGGGGCTGGAATGTTATACCTCTCTCCACCACCCATCTTCAGCTTCTTTGTCACCTTTCGGTCTGCCTTTCGGATCGCAGGATTTCCACCACCTGTCCCCGTCCTTGCTGCCAAGCCCACGATAAGAGATGTTGCTTTCTGCCGGATCCTTTCCTTTGTCTCAATACAGAAGTTTTCATGGGCCGATCCGCCGAGTTCAGCCTAGGAGCTGAGGCCAACATCGGAGTCTCCTCAGCACACAAGCTTGAGAGAAGTCGGGCACCGACGAGCTAGCTGCTGACCACCTCGGCGTCCCGACTCGACCTCCTCCTTACGCCTCTACCGACCCCAAAAATGTATATATTAATATTTATTTACATATTTACAAGTTTACACCTCTATGATATAAAATTTCTTTTAAAAATTGAGAGCCAATAGTCATATACAATATCCAGTCTTTACAGTAGCAATGGTAGAACAGATACTAACGCTGGTTGTTAGTTGATATTTCTTCCAAAAATAATAGCTTCATCAGAAGGACTACTTCAGGTTAGAATTCCAAAATTTCCTCAAAGATGATGTAATGCTTGAATTGTAAATTAGATGGCATTCATTTCATTATTTAAATTACTTAGTTACTATACATTTGATTTCATCTTGTAGTACCAGTCAGGTGGAGTTGGTTTTGTCTGTTTCTGTGCCACATTTCAGAGAACCTTTTATAAGCAGCAAAAAGACATATACTATTCCTACTAGTACCATGCCTGATGTAATCTTAAAACTGTGCCCTGAATTACCATTTGGGACACAGGTTGGTAAAACAAGCAATGATGTCTATTTGGATAATGGATTGCTAATGATACGTTGTATTTCCTGTAAGATCACTTTCCTTCTTAATATACACTTCAGATGAATCAGAGCTATTTTACACAGTGCTGAAGAACAATTCCATGAGTACTTAATAAGGTCTATATGGCTGTTGTAAGATTCCAGGATCCTGCAATGGACTGTAAGGTCTTCAACAGTCAATGTGCAATTTAGTGTTGGATATGGAAGAGACTCAATCATATACAGAATGAACTTGATGTTATCTTTAATGCTTGGAGATTCAATTTCATACTCATCTTCATCTGATGATGTTAGGTTGAAGGTTACCTGATGTGATGTCTAACTGAATTACAAAAGGTGGGAGAGCTTTGGCCTTAGAATTTTCTTCCCATTCTATGAGTGTATCCCTTTTTTCCCCTAACATGACCTCTATAAAGGGTACTTGGGAGGCAAGTTTTGAAGGCAAAAGACAAATCATTATGCTGGATAAAAAAATGTTTTACAATCATTCAACAATTCCCTATCTTGGGTTCTGAACATGTGTAGTTTTGTAGGTATTTACTCCTATACTTAAGATAGTTATATTACACAGATTCAAATATGAACCACAATACCAAAGTTGTTCTAACAAATACACATGTACCCACAATAAATATAGACGCACTTGTATTATTATTTTTCACATGTACTTCCACTAATTTTTATAAGCCAGTTTCTTCATTTAACATCATCTCTATTACTTCTATTAGCTCTCCCATGATGTCATCTCTATATTTCAGAAATGCTTCAAGAAAAGATTTCCTACATGCTGGTGGACTTAGTACTTGCTTTTTATCAATGATCCTAAAGACTTAACCTAGTCTTTACAATAACAACAATAAATTTTAAACGCCTGCAATCAAGCAGAGTCTTCAGAGAGTCTAGAACAACTTCATTTAAAAACTTAGTGAAAATTTAAGAGGCATAAATGTTTGCTTTAAACAAAGAAATTTATACTAAAATATAAATTCTCTAAAACTGGGCTGCTGTGTTTTATGAAATTTTAATTTCCTAGATTAAATACCCATAATATTAAGTGAAACGGCATAAGAAGGATGCCTTTTTTTCATTGAAGGCAGAGTATAGGGCCTGTAAATTTGTGGTTCCTTAAACCAAACTGTCCCCACTACTGACTGCCACATAACAGAAAAACTAAAGTCACATAGGAGGATTGATTGCAGGGTAGAGAAAATCAATTTCCATTTTTCATGTGCAATGATCTGTTGATCACTTCTGACAAGAGTTTATTTATTTTTTCTATCTCTCATCTGAATTACGGGCCTCTTTACTGGATTTTAGAAAATGTCTGCGCCAGAGATCCCTCAGTGCAATTGTTCACATCATTCATCTCCTACTTTATTTCAAAGAGGCCTCTGCTCTTCTACACTAATCCCAGACTTTAAATAACTTGTCTTTTCTCTCAAAATAACCAGCTCGTTCGGGGAATTAATTGCCCCATCCCAAGGTGATGGATATCTCTCATTATTGCATTTGTGTAGAAGCTAGGCATTAACTTTCTTCTCACCCCAAAACACCCTGATTTGCACCTAAAAGTACTCATAAGATGATTTCAAATATTTAAGGAAACTCTGCTTTGGTCCTAGAAGGTATCCATATTAACCTTGTTATGGATGATAGAATTCTCATTGACTTCCTACTTGTGGAGCAAGTTGGAGCCTGTGCAATTGCTAGTACATCCTGCTATACCTGCATTAATTCCTCCAGCAAAGCAGAAAGATCAATACAGAAACTTAACTTATTGTCCCTTACTTAGGTAAACCATGATAGTTGATGGGATTTGCTCAGTCAGGACCCTGTAGTGTTGTGCATGACTGAAGTTCACACTGCAGATCAATTCCACTTTGCTGCTTAAGGTCCTGTTAATATTACTAATTTTATACATTTGACAGTCTAAATTTATACACCTGACTATCAGATTAATCAAAGTATCTAACTAAGGGACATATTGGTGTTCAAGTGAATTAAAGATGGCCTGTGTATATTGGTCCCTATATTGTTTACTTCTTCACAGCAGGACCATTAACTAAAAGCCCACCAGTACCAAATTCAAAATTTACACATGTAATGGTTTTCAGTAGATCTGAAATAAGCATATATTTAGTCATTTAGTGCTTGCCTACTTTGCATACCCTACAAAACTACATCCAATATATGTTATCCATAATTAAGACAAATCCTGTGGCTATGAAACACCAGTGCCTGCCTTCAGACCTCTCTGACCCAGAGACTCCAACTCTAGCTGCTGAGTCATTTGACCGAAATATTTAAACAACTCTTTTATTTCCCTCTCCCAAGAATCGCCTTTCCTTCTTCCCCTTCTGAGTAGTACTTGAAAGATTCGGAAATTTGTGTGAAAGACATCTTCATACCAACAAGACCATTGTACTCTAAGTAGGATAAACTCTATGATACGTCATAATGAAAATGTTGAAAGTCAAAGGCACAGATGCCCATAATGGTTATACACAAGCAATTCATCACATACAAGATATTTTTAATTTAAAACGTCAGTGTCTTTTTTAAAGATTTATTTATTTATTTATTTATTTAAGACAGAGAAAATGCGTGGGGGGGAGGGGCAGAGGGAGAGAGCAGACTCTAGGCTGAGCATGAAGCCCTATCCAAGGCTCCATCTTTACGACCCTTAGATCATAACCTGAACCAAAATCAAGAGTCAGATGCCTAACTGACTGAGCCATTCAGGATCCCCCAAAGATGTCAGTATCTTTTCAGCATAAAACTTGGTGGCCAAAACTGTGAAAGGAGCCTCGGTGTCCATCGAAAGATGAACAGATAAAGAAGATGTGGTTTATGTATACAATGGAATATTACTCAGCCATCAGAAATGACAAATACCCACCATTTGCTTCGACATGGATGGAACTGGAGGGTATGATGCTGAGTGAAATAAGTCAATCGGAGAAGGACAAACATTACATGGTCTCATTCATTTGGGGAATATAAAAAATATCCAGGAAGGGAGACAGAACATGAAAGACTCCTAACTCTGGGAAACGAACTAGGGGTGGTGGAAGGGGAGGTGGGCGGGGGGTGGGGGTGACTGGGTGACGGGCACTGAGGTGGGCACTTGACGGGATGAGCACTGGGTGTTATTCTATATGTTGACAAATTGAACACCAACAAAAAATTTATAACAACAACAACAACAACAACAAAACTTGGTGGCCAGTGGAATGATGTATTCAAGGCACTTTAGTACCAAAACCAAAACCAAAAACAACCCCCAAAAAACTTTCAACTGTATTCAGTGAAACTGTCCTTCAAAAGTGTGGGAGAGGGGTGCCTGGGTAGGTTGGTTGGTTGAGCATCCAAGTCTTGGGTTTCGTTGGGGTTGTGATCTTGAGGTCATATGATCAAGCTCTAAATTCAGCTCCATGCTTGGTGCAGAGTCTGCTTGAGATTCCCTCTTCCCTCCTCTGCCCCTCCCCATGCTCTCTCTGTCTCTCTACAATAAATAAATAAATAAATAAAAACTTTAAGTGTGTGATAAATAGATACTCCCAAATAACCAAATTCCAAGGGACTTCACCACCACTACAACTGCTCTGTAGGAAATGCTAAAAGGAGACCTTCAGATTGAAATCAAAGGATTCTAGGTAATAATTTATGGACATATGAAGATAAAAAGATCTCTGGTAGAGGTTGAAAAAATACCAGTAATCTGTAGTTTTGATTTATATCTCCAATTTATATAATCTACAAGATATAAAGACAAATACATAAAAATAAGCATAAATCTATGTTAATGTAATTTGTAATATTAATTACATAGGTGAGGGAGGATTGAGCTATAAAGTAGTAGAGATTTTGTTTGCAACCGAAGTTAACTTTGGCTTAATTAAAAGTAGATCATCATAACTTCAGGTTGTTATATAATCTGTCTGGTAACCATAAAATATAAGGCATACACACACACACACACACACACACACACACACACAAAGATCAAAATACATCAAAAGGCAATTAAACACAAACACAAGCAGCAATGGTGACATCAACATACCAAAAAGCCACAAGACATACAGAAAACAAATGACAAAATGGCAAAAGTAAGTCATCTATCAGTAAAGACTTTAAATATAAATGGATTAAATTCCGCAATCAAATGCCAAATATGGTTGGAATGGATTTTTAAAAGACACACACAGCATGCTTCTACAGTATCCTTTCTATAAGACAAACAGTTTAGACCTAAGGATGCATATAGGTTGAAATTGAAAAGATGGAAGAATATTTTATTTGAAAGAGAAAGAGAGAGAGCAATCTGGGGGCGGGTGGCAAAAGGAGACAGAAAGAGTCTTCAGCAGGGTTCACACCCAGCATGGGGCCTGACATGGGGCTCAATCTCATGCCCTTGAGATCATGACCTCAGGTGAAATCAGAGGTCATACCCTTAATGGACTGAGTCACCAGGCACCCCTGGAAAAATATATTCAAATTGTAATCAAAAGAGAGCTGATATCAGGCAAATCATACATTAATGTAAAACTTGTCATTAAAGAACAAAGGGAAATATATATTGATAAAAGTTTCAAATCACCAAGGAGATATAACAATTATAAATACCAGAACACCAAAATATACAAACCAAACATTTAAAAACAATAACGGGTGAAATAGGCAGTTCTACAGTAATGGTTGAGAACTTCAATAGCTAACTTCTCGTAATGGATGGGCCAAACAGGCAAGAATATCAAAAAAGAAATAGAAGTGTTTAACAACACTATAAATCAATGAGACTCAACAGACATATAGAGAACATTCAATAACAGCAAACTACACATTTTTTCCAAGTGAAAATGGCACTTCTCTAGGATAGATCATTTTTATGTCACAATAAAGGTCTTAATACATTGGAAAAGATTGAAATCATACAAAAATATTTTCCAATCACAAGCAAATGCAAATAGGAATCAATAGCAGGAGGGAAACTGGAATATTCACTGATGTGTGGAAATAAAACACACTATTAAAAAAAATGACCAAAGAACAAACCAAAAGGGAATTTAAAAATATGTCTAAATAAGTTATGAAACCACAACTTATCAAAACCTATGGAATGCAGTTAAAGCAGTGCTGTAAGGGATATTTATAGTGAGAAAAGCTTTTAAAAAGAAAAAAAAAAGATTTCAAATCAACAAATTCATCTTACAACTTAAGGAACTAAAATACAAAGAATTAAACTCAAATCTAGTAGAAGGAAGGAAATAATAAAGACTAGGTGAGATATGAATAAAATAGGCTTTCGAGAGTTAAAATGACAGAGGATTACGGGGACCCCAAAACATGTCCTGTACCTCAAACACAGCTAGATGATTATCAAGTCATTCTGAACACCCAAAAAAAGTCAGTCAGAGGTCTGAGAGAACAAAAACTGTAAGTCCACAAGTAGAAAAACAACCAACTTTTGGAAGATTCTTTTAACACACAGACTAAAACATAGCCAGGATCTAGGTTTTTTGTGTTTTGTGCTTTTATTTTCCTTTGGTTTTTGTTTGTTTATTTGTTTGCTTGCTTGCTTGCTTGCTTGGGTTTTTTCTTTTTTCCTTTCTGAAAAAAAATGATGAGATGGAGAAATTCATGCCAAAAGAAAGTATGCGAAGTAGTACTGATGGCCAAGGATGTAATCAATACAGCTAGAAGTACAATGTCTGAAATATAATTTAAAACAATGATTATAAGGATACTACTGGGGCCTGAAAAAAGCATAGAAGGAAATGGAGAATCCCTTACTGCAAAGGTAAAAGAACTAAAATCTATCAGGCCCAAATTAAAAAGGCTATAACTGAGATACAGTCTTATGTGGATGTATCACAAAAATGAGGATGGAAGAAGCAGAGGAGTGAATCAGTGATATAGAAGATAAAATTGTGGAAAATAATGAAGCCAAAAAGAAGAGTGAAAGAAAGGTAATGGACCATGAAAGAAGACTTGGGGAATATAACAACTAATTTTTTTAAAGATTTATTTATTTAATCATGACACACACACAGAGGCAGAGACATAGGTGGAGGGAGAATCAGGCTCTTCACAGGAGCCTGATGCCGGACTCGATCCTGGATGCTGGAGTCACGACCTGAGCCGAAGGCAGCTGCCCAACCGCTGAGCCACCCAGGCATCCAGAATATAACAACTAATTAGAATAACACTCATATCATAGGAGGCCCAGAAGATGAAGAGAGAAAAAGAGGCAGAAGGTTTATTCAAACAAATTATAGTTGAAAAATTTTCTAATCTGGAGAAGGACACAGACATCAAAATCCAAGTAGCACAGAGAACTCCCATTAAAATCAACAAAAGCCAAGCATCAACAAGGCATATCATAGTCAAATTCACTAAATATACAGACAAGGAAAGAATCCTGAAATCAGCAATGGCGGGGTGGGGGGGGGGGAGTCCTTAACCTACAAAGGGAAGACTTGTCAGGGTTGCAGCAGATATGTCCACAGAAACTTCACAGGCCAGAAGACAGTGGAATGATATATTCAATGTGCTGAATGGGAAAAAATATGCAGCCATGAATTGTTTATTCAGCAAGGATGCCACACAGACAAGGCAAGATAGAGTTTTCCAGACAAACAAAAACTAAAGGAGTTTATGACCATTAAAACAACCCTGCAAGAAATTTTAAGGGGGACACTATGGGTGGAGAAAAAATTAACAAAAGCAACAAAGACTAGAAAGGACAGGAGGATGTCGCCAGAAACACCAATGCTACAGGTAACACCATAGCACTAAATTCATATCTTTCGATAATTGCTCTGTTGATGGGCTAAATGATCCAATCAAAATACAATAGGGTATCAGAATGGACCAAAAAAACCCCACAAGATCCATCTATATGTTATCTACAAAAGACTCATTTTAGACCTAAAGACTGAAAGATTGAAAGTGAGGTATGAGAGAACCATTTATTATGATAATGGACCTCAAAAGAAAGCTGGGGTACCAATCCTCCTATCAGACAAATTAGATTTTAAACCAAAGACTGTAATAAGGGAAGAAGATTGACACAATATCATACTTAAAGTGTCTTTCCAACAAGAAGATCTAATAATTATAAACATCTATGTTTCTAATTTGGGACCAGCCAATTATATAAACCAATTAGTAACCAAAATAAAAAAAAAACCTCAATGATAATAATATAATAACAGTAGGGGAATTTAACAACCCACTTACAGCAATGTACAGATCATCTAAGCATAAAATCAACAAGGAAACAATAGGTTGAGTGATACATTGAACCAGATGGACTTAACAGATCTATTCGGAACATTTCAGCCTAAACAGCAGCATACACATTCTTTTTGAGTGCATATGGAAAATTCCTCAGCATAGATCACATACTGGGTCACTAGTCAGGCCTTAACTGGTACAAAAAGATTGAGATCATACCATGCATATTTTCAGACAACAATCACACGTGGTCATGGTATATATTCCCTTTAATATCCTGTTTAATTCCAATTGCTAGTATTTTGATGAGCAATTTTGCAACAATATCCATCAGGGATATTGGTCTATAGTGTGTTTTTTTTTCCTACTACCTTTGTCTGCGTTTGGTATCAGAGTAATAGGGACATCATAGAATGAGTTAGGAAATATTCTTGCCTCTTCAATATCTTGTGATAATTTGAAAAAGATTCGTGTTCATTCTTTACATGTTTGGATGAAATCACAGTAAAGCCATCTGGTGCAGAGCTTAATGCTGTCTGTCGTTTGGAGATTTTGTATTACTGATTCAATCTACTTACTTCATTCAGACTTTCTATATCATCATAATTCAGTGTTCATGGGTTCTGTACTTCAAATAATTTGTCCATTTCATCTAGGTTATCCAATTTTTGTTGTTTATACTAATCTACATTCTTTCTATTTATGTAAAACTAGAGTAATGGCCCACTTTAATTTCTGATTTTATTAATTTGAGTCTTCTTTGTTGTTACAGTAAATCTAATAAAAGTTTGGTCAATTTTGTTATCTTTTCAAAGAAAAAAGTTTTAGTTTTATTTATTGTCTTTTTTATTCTCTATTTTATTCATGTATTTTTATTTATTTTTGGTTGATTTTTTTACATGTTTTACTTAAATTCAATTTGCCAACATATATTATAACCCAGTGCTCATCCCATCAAGTGCCCTCCTCATTGCCCATCCCACAGTTACCTCATCCCCCCACTCACCTCCCCTTCTGCAGCCCTTTGTTTCCCAGAGTTAAGAGTATTGATGTATTTTTAAAAATTTATTTATTCATAAGACACACACAGAGAGAGAGAGAGAGAGAGAGAGAAAGAGAGAGAGAGAGAGAGAGAGAGAGAGAGAGAGGCAGAGACACAGGCAGAGGAAGAAGCAGGTTCCATGCAGGGAGCCTGATGTGGGACTGGATCCCGGGTCTCCAATATCACACCCTGGGCTGAAGGTGGCGCTAAACCGCTGAGCCACCAAGGCTGCCCAGTATTCATGTATTTTTTAAAGAAAGCATTTTTCTTTTTTCTTTTCTTTTCTTTTCTTTTCTTTTCTTTTCTTTTCTTTTCTTCTCTTTCTTTTCTTTTCTTTTCTTCTTTTTTCTTTTTATCTTTTTTCTTTTCTTTCTTTCCTTTCCTTTTTTCTTTTCTTTTCCTTTCTTTTCTTTTCTTCTTTTTTCTTTTCATTTTACCTAGCTAACATACTGTGTGCAATATTGGTTTCTTGAGGAGTAGAGTTCAGTGATTCATCACTTATACACAACAGCCAGTGCTCATCATAACAAGTGCCCGCTTTAAAACCCATCACCCATCTAGCCCACCAGTCACCTCCCTCATCAACCCTCAGTTTGTTCTCTATCCTTAAAAGTCTCTTATGGCTTTTTTTCTCCCTTTTTTTTTTTAAATTATTTATTTATTTATTTATTTATGAGAGAGAGAGAGAGAGAGAGAGAGAGAGGGGCAGAGATACAGGCAGAGTGAGAAGCAGGCTCCATGCAGGGAGCCCGATGTAGGACTCAATCCCATGACCCCAGGATCATGCCCTGAGTCAAAGGCAGATGCTCAATCACTGAGCCACCCAGGCGAACCTCTTATGGGTTTTTTCCAACTTCATTTTCTCTTTCCCCCTTCCCATATGTTCACCTGTTGTCTTTCTTAAATTCCACATGAGTTAGATCATGGCATGTCTTTCTCTGACTGAGTTACTTCACTTAGCATAATACACTCTAGCTCCATCCACATCATTGCCAATGACGAGATCTCATTTTTTGATATATATGTATATATATCTCCCACTTCTTCTTTATCCATTCATCAGTGATGGACATTTGGGCTCTCTCCATAGTCTGGCTATCGTTGATAATGCTGCTATAAACATCAGGGCGCATGTACTCCTTCAAATCTATATATTTTTATCCTTTGGATAAATACCTAGTAGTGCAATTGCTGGATCATAGGGTAGTTGTATTTTTAACTGTTTTTTTTTTCTATTTTTAACTTTTTGAGGAACCTCCAAACTGTTCTTCACAGGGGCTGCACCAACTTGCATTCCCACTAACAGTGCAAAAGTATTCCCATTTCTCTGCATCCCCTCCCCCACACCTGTTATTTCTGTGTGGTTAATTTTAGCCATTATGACATGTATGAAGTGCTTTCCAACCTGGTTTTGATTTGTATTTGTCTAATGATAAGTGATGTTGAGCATCTTTTCACTATAAACCACATTTTAAGACACATCTTTGTAAGCCATATGGAAGTCTTCTTTGGAAAAGTCTCTGTCTATTCATGTCTTCTGCCCATTTCTTAACTGCATTACCTGTTTTTGGGAGGGGTGCTGAGTTTTTGATAAGTTCAGATATGTCTAAGTTCAGATATGACATTTGCAAATATCTTCTCCCACTCAGAAGGTAGTCTTTTAGGTTTATTCATTGTTTCCTTCAGTGTGCAGAAGTGTTTTGTTTTGTTTCGTTTTCCGTTTTGTTTTTACCTTGATGAAGTCCCAATAGTTCATTTTTGATTTTGTTTCCCTTGCCTCCAGTGACATGTCTAGTAAATGTTGCTATGGCTGAGGTCAAAGAAGTTACAGCCTGTGGTCTCCTCCAGGATTTTGATGGCTTCCTGTCTCTCATTTGGGTCTTTCATCCATTTTGAATTTATTTTTGAGTGTGATGTATGAAAGTGGTCCAGTTTCATTCTTCCGCATGTTGCCATCCATTTTCCCAACACCATTTGTTGAAGAGGCTGTCTTTGTCCTATAGATATTCTTTCTTTCTTTCTTTCTTTCTTTCTTTCTTTCTTTCTTTCTTTCTTTTTCTTTCTTTTTCTTTCTCTTTCTTTCTTTCTTTCTTTTGTCTTTCTTTCTTTCTTCTTTCTTTCTTTCTTTCTTCTTTCTTTCTTTCTTTTCATTTCCTATTTTATTTTATTTTATTTTATTTTATTTTATTTTATTTTATATATTTTTTTGGAGTTCGATTTGCCAACATATAGTATAACATCTAGTGCTCATCCTGTCAAGTGCCCCCCTCAGTACCTGTCACCCAGTCACCCCATCCCCCCCACCCACCTCCCCTTCCACTACCCCTTGTTTGTTTCCCAGAGTTAGGAGTCTCTCATGTTGTTCAACGTTAGTTGACCATATAGTTATGCATCCATTTCTGGGTTTTCTATCCTGTTCCATTGATCTACGTGACTGTTTTTGTGCCAGCAGCATATTGTCTTGACCACTATAGTTTTGTAATATGACTTGAAGTCAGGAATCGTGTTGTGTCCAGTTTTCCTTTTCATTTTTGAGATTGCTTTGGCTATTCAGAGTCTTTTATGGTTTCATACAAATTTTAGGATTGTTTGTTCTACTACCATGACACATGCTATGCTGGTGGTATTTTGATACATAAGCATTAAATGTGTAGTTGCTTGGGGTCATTTTAACAATATTTATTCTTCCAATCCATGAGCATGGAGTGTGTTTTTCCAATTCTTTGTGTCATCTTCAATTGTTTAAGTCAGTGTTTTATAGTTTAGAGTGGGCAGATCTCTTACCTCTTTGGTTTGGTTTATTCCCAGGTATCTTGCGGTTTCTGGTGCAATTGTAAATTGAATCAATTCCTTGATTTCTCTTTCTGCTACTTCATTATTGGTGTATAGAAATGTAACTGATTTCTGTATGTTGCTTTAGTATCCTGTGACTTTATTGATTTTGTGTATGAGTTCTAGCAATATTTTGGTGGAGTCTTTCAGATTTTCTACATAGAGTATCATGTCATCTGCAAATAGTGAAAGTTTTACCTCTTCCTTGCCAATTTCCATCCTTTTATTTCTTTTCTCTTTGTGATTGCTGATGCTAAGACTTCCAGTACTATGTGAAAGAACAGTAGTGAGAGTGGACATCCTTCTCTTGTTCCTGACCATAGAGGAAAAGCTCTCGGTATTCCCCCATTGAGGGTGATATTAGCTATGGGTCCTTCATATATGGCCTTTATGATGTTGAGGTATGTTCCCTCTAGCTCTACTTTCTTGAGAGGTTTTATAAAGAATATATCCTATACATTGTCAAATGCTTTTCCTCTACCTATTGAAAGAATCATACAGTTGTTATCCTGTTTTTCACTTACGTTGTGTATCACGTTGATTGATTTGTGAATATTGAACCACCTTGAAACACAGAAATAAATCCTGCTTAATTCTGGTGAATGATTCTTGTAATGTAATGTTGGATACAATTTGCTGGTATTTGGCAATAATTTCGGCATCCATGCTTATCACAGATATTGGCCTGTTGCTCGCTCTTTCTTTCTTTCTATCTTTCTTTCTTTCTTTCTTTCCTTCTTTCCTCTTTCTTTCTTTCTTTCTTTCTTTCTTTCTTTCTTTCTTCTTTTCTCTCTTTCTCTCTCTTTCTCTTCTCTCCTTCTTTTCTTTCTTCTTTCTTTCTTTTTTCCTGGAGTCTTTGGTTTTGGAATCAAGGCCATTTTGGCCTCATAGAAAGAATCTGGAAGGTTTCCTTCTGCTTCTATTGTTTGAAACAGTTTCAGAAGAAAGTGTTTTAACTCTTCTTTAAATGTCTGGTAGAATTCCCCTGGGAAACCATCTGGCTCTGGACTTTTTTTTTTTTTTGAAGGGGGGGGCTGGATTTTTTATTGCTGATTCAATTTCTTTGCTTGTTATCAATGTGCAAATATTCTCTTTCTTCCTGTTTCAGTTTTGGTAGTTTATGTGTTTCTAGGAACTTACCCATTTCTTCCAGATTGTCAAATTTATTGACATGTAATTGTTCATAATATTCTCTTATAATTGTATTTCTGTGATGTTGGTTTGGATCTCTCCTCTTTCATTTGTGATATTATTTATTTGTGCCCATCCTGGTTTCATTTTGATAAATCTGGCAAGCCGTTTGTCAATTTTATTAATTTTTTAAAAGAATAAGCTCCTGGTTTCATTGATCTATTGTGTTTTTTAGTGTCTATATCATTTATTTCTGTTCTAATGTTTATTATTTCACTTCTTGTACTGGCTTTAGACTTTATTTGCTGTTCTTTCTCTAGCTCCTGTATGTGTGAGGCTATGTCCTGATGAGATTTTTCATCCTTCTTGAGGTAGGCGTGTATTGCTATATAATTCCTTCTTATGACTTCTTTTGCTACATCTCAGAAGTTTTCGACCATCATGTTTTCATTTTCATTTGTTTCCATGTATTTTTTTAATTTCTTCTTTAATTTCCTGGTTGCCCCATAATTCTTTAGTACAATGTTCTTTTGCCTCCATGTTACTGTGGCATTTCCTATTTTTTTCTTGTGGCTGACTTCAAGTTTCATAGCCTTGTGGTCAGGAAACATCTATGGCTTGATCTCAATCTTCTTTTGCTTGTGTAGGACTGAATTGTGACCTCATATGTGACCTATTCTGGAAAATGTCCCATGTACACTTGAAAAGAAAGTGTATTTTTCTGTTTTAGGTTGAAATGTTCTGAATATATATCTTAAGTCCATCTGGACCAGTGCGTTATTCAAAACCATTGTTTCCTTGTTGATTTTCTGCTTAGATGATCTGTAAGCAGATGATGTAAGCGGTGGTGTGAAAGACCCCTACTATTATTGTATTGTTATCAATGAGTTTCTTTATCTTTGTTCTTAATTGTTTTATATTTTCAGGTGCTCCCATTTTGGGGACATAAATATTTACAGTTGTTAGATCTACTTGTAGGATAGACTCCTTTAGTGTCCTTCTTCATCTCTTGTTTCAGGCTTGGTTTAAAATCTGTTTCAGGCTTGGTTTGTCTGATATACATTTTGCTACTACTGCCTTTCTTTTGATGTCCATTAGGATGATAAGTGTTTCACCATCCCCTCACTTTCAATCTGCAGTCATCCTTACGTCTATAATGAGTCTCTTGTAAGGCAGCATATCCATGGGTCTTGTTTTGTTATTATTATTATTAGTAGTAGTAGTAGTGGTAGTAGTAGTCTGACACGATATGTCTTTTGATTTGGGCATTTTGTACATTTATATTCAGAGAAATTATTGATAGATATGAATTTAATACCACTTTATTACTTGTTTTGTCATTGTTTCTGGAGATTTTCTCTGTCCTCTCTGGTCTTTTTCAATTTTGGATTTTGCTTTCCACTCAAATCATCCCTTTTAATAATTCTTCCAGGGTTGGTTTGGTGGCCATTAACTCCTTTAGGTTTTGTTTGTCTTGGAAAATCCTTATCTCCCCTTTTATTCTGAATGATAGACTTTGTGAATAGATTATTCTTGGCTGCAGATTATTCCTATTCTGCACAATGTATATATCATACCATTTCTCTCTGGCCTGCAATGTTTCTGTGGAGAAATCTGCTGCTAACATTATTGATCCTCCCTGGAAAGTTAGGGACTTCTTTTGTTTTGCTGCTTTTGGGATTTTTTTTCTTTATGATTCTATTATATTTTGCAAGTTTAATTACAATATGTCTTGGTGTTGGCCTGATATTCCTTTTTGTAAAGATTTTATTTATTTATTCATGAGAGACAGAGAGACGGAGAGAGAGAGGCAGAGACAAAGGCAGAGGGAGAAGCAGGCTCCATGCAGGGAGCCCACGCAAGACTAGATCCCCGGGTCTCCAGGATCACACCCTGGGCCAAAGGCAGCGCTAAACCGCTGAGCCACCTGGGCTGCCCTGGCCTGATATTCTTGATTTTGATGGGAGTGCTCTGTCCCTCCTGGATCTGGATGTCTATTTTCTTCCACAGATTAGAAATGTTTTCAGCTATGATTTCCTCAAACAAACCTCCAAAGGCATAGAGGATTTAAATAAAAAGCAACATAAAAATAATTTTGTCACATAAGTGAAGATCCATGACATTATCAGTAGATTTCTCCACAGAGATCTTACAGGCCAAAAGAGAATAGAATGATACAATCAAAGTGCTCAGAGAAAGAAACTACTAAACAAGAACCATTTACTCAGCTACCTTGTACTTTAGAAATGAAGAGGAGATAAAGCTTTCCCCAATAAACAAAAGTTCCGGAAAGTCTTCATCATTAAACATGCCTTACATGAAATCATGAAATGCTGAAAGGATTTCTCCCAAATGAAACAAAAATACGCTATTAGGTTATGCAAAAAATATATGCAAATACATAACATTTTGTAAATGTGAGCATATTCAAATACAGTTATATGGTAATTTGTTAACTACTTGTTCTCTAATATAAATGAAAACTGTCAAAAGTGTTAAAACATGGGTGTAGTTTCAGATGAAGATCATAGTGGGCTTGGAGGATGCTAGGCACACGTTGTCCCAGAAACACAAGTAGATTACTATAAAATAATCTCAAATACCTCAGAAATTGTCCTGAAGCCTAGAAGAACAAATTCCGCATCTAAAGGAAGAGAAGAGTCCAAAAGAAAGAAAGAGTAGGAGATGTAACTGGCTTTTCTAAACAGAGAAGTTAGAAACTTAGACAAATGTGAAGACAGAGGAATTTATCTCAAAAGAAAGAACAACATAAGGCCGTAGCTGGAGATAAAAGCAAAACAGATACATGTAACATACCTGCTGGAGAATCTGAAGCAAAAATCAGGGGGCGGGGCAAGATGGCAGAGGAGAAGGGTCCACAAGTCACCTGTCCCCACCAACTTACTTAGATAACTTTCAAATCATCCTGAAAACCTACAAGTTTGACCTGCAATTTATTTTTTTTAAGATTTTTATTTATTTGTTCATGAGACACACACACACACACACACAGAGAGAGAGAGAGAGAGAGAGAGAGAGAGAGAGGTGCAGAGACACAGGCAGAGGGAAAAGCAGGCTCCATGCCTCCATGCAGGGAGCCCACGCAGGACTAGATCCCCGGGTCTCCAGGATCACACCCTGGGCTGAAGGCGGCACTGAACAGCTGAGCCACCCGGGCTGCCCTTGACCTGAGACTTAAAGAGAGAACAGCTGGAACAGCTACAGAGAGGAGTTTGGGCTTCTAACAAGTACAACTCACTTTTAGCCACTCTGCACTGAGCAAAATGACTAGAAAGAACTCACCACAAAAGAAAGAATGAAAAACAGTACCCTCTGCCACAGAGTTACAGAATTTGGATTACGATTCAATGTCAGAAAACCAATTCAGAAGCACAATTAAAAAGCTTCTGGTGGCTCTGGAAAAAAGCATAAAGAATTCAAGAGACTTCATGACTGCAGAATTTAGATCGAATCAGGCCGAAATAAAAATAAATTAAATGAGATGCAATCCAAAATGGAAGTCCTAACCTAATGACAAGGGTTAAAGAGGTAGAAGAAAGAGTGAGTGACATAGAAGACAAGTTGATGGCAAGGAAGGAAGCAGACGAAAAAAGAGAAAAACAATTAAAAGACCATGAGGAAAGGTTAAGGGAAATAAATCACAGACTCAGAAGGAAAAATCTACATTTAATTAGGGTTCCAGAGGGCGCTGAGAGGAACAGAAGACCACAAAGCATATTTGAACAAATCATAGCTGAGAACTTCCCCAACTTGGGAAGGGAAACAGGCATTCAGATTCAGGAGACAGAGAGATCCCCCCTAAAATCAATAAAAACCATTGAACACCTCGACATTTAATAGTGAAACTTGCAAATTCCAAAGATAAAGAGAAAATCCTTAAAGCAGCAAGAGACAAGAGATCCCTACCTTATATAGGGAGAACTATTAGATTCACAGCAGACGTCTCCACAGAGACCTGGCAGGCGAAAGGACTGGCAGGATATATTCAGGGTCCTAAATAAGAAGAACGTGCAGCGAAAAATACTTTATCCAGCAAGACTCTCATTCAGAATAGAAGGAGAGATAAAGAGCTTCTAAGATAGGCAGAAACTGAAAGAATAAGTGACCACCAAACCAGGGCTGCCAGAAATATTAAGGGGGGCTCTGTAAAAGAAAGAGGATGCCCAAGGAAACAATCCATAAAAACAGGGACTGAATAGGTATCATGATGACACTAAATTCATATCTTTCCATAGTAACTCTGAACGTGAATGGGCTTAATGATCCCATTAAAAAGGCGCAGGGTTTCAGACTGGATAAAAAAGCAAGACCCACCTATTTGCTGTCTGCAAGAGACTCCTTTTAGACGTAAGGACACCTGCAGCCTGACAATGAGAGGGTGGAGAACCATTTACCATTCAAATAGTCCATAAAAAAAAGC
>NW_027325866.1:0-35388 GCF_048418805.1 Vulpes vulpes
TGCAGGTGTCCCGACGTTTCATTGCATCTGAATCTTTGGGGTAAATCCCCAGCAGTGTAGTTGCTGGGTCGTAGGGCAGGTCTATTTTTAACTCTTTGAGGAACCTCCACACAGTTTTCCAGAGTGGCTGCACCAGTTCACATTCCCATGAACAGTGTAAGAGAGTTCCCTTTTCTCTGCATCCTCTCCAACATTTGTTGTTTCCTGCCTTGTTAATTTTCCCCATTCTCACTGGTGTGAGGTGGTATCTCATTGTGGTTTTGATTTGTATTTCCCTGATGGCAAGTGATGCGGAGCATTTTCTCATGTGAATGTTGGCCATGTCCATGTCTTCCTCTGTGAGATTTCTGTTCATGTCTTTTGCCCATTTCATGATTGGATTGTTTGTTTCTTTGGTGTTGAGTGTAATAAGTTCTTTATAGATTTTGGAAACTATCCCTTGATCTGATACGTCATTTGCAAATATCTTCTTCCATTCTGTAGGTTGTCTTTTAGTTTTGTTGACTGTATCCTTTGCTGTGCAAAAGCTTCTTATCTTGATGAAGTCCCAATAGTTCATTTTTGCTTTTGTTTCTTTTGCCTTCCTGGATGTATCTTGCAAGAAGTTACTGTGGCCAAGTTCAAAAAGGGTGTTGCCTGTGTTCTCCTCTAGAATTTTGATGGACTCTTGTCTCACATTTAGATCTCTCATCCATTTTGAGTTTATCTTTGTGTATGGTGAAAGAGAGTGGTCTAGTTTCATTCTTCTGCATGTGGATGTCCAATTTTCCCAACACCATTTATTGAAGAGACTGTCTTTCTTCCAATGGATAGTCTTTCCTCCTTTATCGAATATTAGTTGACGATAAAGTTCAGGGTCCACTTCTGGATTCTCTATTCTGTGCCATTGATCTATGCGTCTGTTTTTGTGCCAGTACCACACTGTCTTGATGACCACAGCTTTGTAGTACAACCTGAAATCTGGCATTGTGATGCCCCCAGCTATGGTTTTCTTTTTTAAAATTCCCCTGGCTATTCGGGGTCTTTTCTGATTCCACACAAATCTTAAAATAATTTGTTCTAACTCTGAAGAAAGTCCATGGTATTTGGATAGGGATTGCATTAAACGTGTACATTGCCCTGGGTAACATTGACATTTTCACAATATTAATTCTTCCAATCCATGAGCATGGAATATTTTTCCATCTCTTTGTGTCTTCCTCAATTTCTTTCAGAAGTGTTCTATAGTTTTTAGGGTATAGATCCTTTACCTCTTTGGTTAGGTTTATTCCTAGGTATCTTATGCTTTTGGGTGCAATTGTAAATGGGATTGACTCCTTATTTTCTCTTTCTTCAGTCTCATTGTTAGTGTATAGAAATACCATTGATTTCTGGGCATTGATTTTGTATCCTGCCACGCTACCAAATTGCTGTATGAGTTCTAGCAATCTTGGAGTGGAGGTTTTTGGGTTCTCTATGTAGAGTATCATGTCATCAGCGAAGAGGGAGAGTTTGACTTCTTCTTTGCCAATTTGAATGCCTTTAATGTCTTTTTGTTGTCTGATTGCTGAGGCTAGGACTTCCAGTACTATGTTGAATAGCAGTGGTGAGAGTGGACATCCCTGTCTTGTTCCTGATCTTAGGGGAAAGGATCCCAGTGCTTCCCCATTGAGAATGATATTTGCGGTGGGCTTTTCGTAGATGGCTTTTAAGATGTCGAGGAAAGTTCCCTCTATCCCAACACTCTGAAGTGTTTTGATCAGGAATGGATGCTGTATTTTGTCAAATGCTTTCTCTGCATTTAATGAGAGGATCATATGGTTCTTGGTTTTTCTCTAGCTGATATGATGAATCACATTGATGGTTTTACGAGTGTTGAACCAGCCTTGTGTCCCGGGGATAAATCCTACTTGGTCATGGTGAAACATTTTCTTAATGTGTTGTTAGATCCTATTGGCTAGTATCTTGTTGAGAATTTTTGCATCCATGTTCATCAGGGATATTGGTCTGTAATTCTCCTTTTTGGTGGGGTCTTTGTCTGGTTTCTGAATTAAGGTGATGCTGGCCTCATAGAACGAATTTGGAAGTACTCCATCTCTTTCTATCTTTCCAAACAGCTTTAGTAGAATAGGTATGATTTCTTCTTTAAACGTTTGATACAATTCCCCTGGGAAGCCATCTGGCCCTGGACTCTTGTGTCTTGGGAGGTTTTTGATGACTGCTTCAATTTCCTCCCTGGTTATTGGCCTGTTCAGGTTTTCTATTTCTTCCTGCTCCAGTTTTGGTAGTTTGTGGCTTTCCAGGAATGCGTCCAGTTCTTCTAGATTGCCTAATTTATTGGCGTACAGCTGTTCATAATATGTTTTTAAAATCGTTTGTATTTCCTTGGTGTTGGTAGTGATCTCTCCTTTCTCATTCATGATTTTATTCATTTGAGTCTTCTCTCTCTTCTTTTTAATAAGGCTGGCTAATGGTTTATCTATCTTATTAATTCTTTCAAAGAACCAACTCCTGGTTCTGTTGATCTGTTCCACAGTTCTTTTGGTCTCGATTTCATTTAGTTCTGCTCGAATTTTAATTAACTATCTTCTTCTGCTGGGCATGGGGTCCATTTCCTGCTTTTTCTCTAGCTCCTTTATGTGTAAGGTGAGCTTTTGTATTTGAGTTCTTTCCAGTTTTTGAAAGGATGCTTGTATTGCGATGTATTTCCCCCTCAGGACTGCTTTTGCTGCATCCCAAAGATTTTGAATGGTTATATCTTCATTCTCATTAGTTTCCATGAATCTTTTTAATTCTTCCTTAATTTCCTGGTTGACCTTTTCATCTTTTAGCAGGATGGTCCTTAACCTCCACGTGTTTGTGGTCCTTCCAACTTCTTGTTGTGGTTTAGTTCTAATTTCAAGGCATTATGGTCTGAGAATATACAGGGGACTATCCCGATCTTTTGGTATCGGTTCAGACCCAATTTGTGACCCAGTATGTGGTCTATTCTGGAGAAAGTTCCATGTGCACTTGAGAAGAATGTGTATTCAGTTGAGTTTGGATGTAAAGTTCTGTAGATATCTGTGAAATCCATCTGGTCCAGTGTATCATTTAAAGCTCTCGTTTCTTTGGATATGTTGTGCTTAGAAGACCTATCTAGTATAGAGAGAGCTAGATTGAAGTCACCAAGTATAAGTGTATTATTATCTAAGTATTTCTTCAGTTTGGTTATTAATTGGTTTAAATATTTGGCAGCTCCCACATTCGGGGCATATATATTGAGGATTGTTAAGTCTTGTTGGATAGATCCTTTGAGTATGAGATAGTGTTCCTCTTCATCTCTCACTATAGTCTTCGGGGTAAATTTTAGTTTATCTGACATGAGGATGGCTACCCCTGCTTTCTTTTGAGGACCATTTGAATGGTAAATGGTTCTCCAACCTTTAATTTTCACGTTGTAGGTGTCCTTCTGTCTAAAATGAGTCTCTTGTAGACAGCAAATAGATGGGTCCTGCTTTTTTATCCAGTCTGAAACCCTGCGCCTTTTGATGGGGTCATTAAGCCCGTTCACGTTCAGAGTTACTATTGACAGATATGAGTTTCGTGTCACCATGATATCTATTCAGTCCTTGTTTTTGTGGATTGTTCCACTGAACTTCTTCTTAAAGGGGAATTTTAAGAGTCCCCCTTAAAATTTCTTGCAGAGCCGGTTTGGAGGTCACATATTCTTTCAGTTCCTGCCTGTCTTGGAAGCTCTTTATCTCTCCTTCCATTTTGAATGAGAGCCTTGCTGGATAAAGTATTCTTGGTTGCATATTCTTCTCATTTAGGACCCTGAATATATCCTGCCAGCCCTTTCTAGCCTGCCAGGTCTCTGTGGGGAGGTCTGCTGTTACCCTAATATCCTTCCAATAAAAGTCAGGGACTTTTTTTCTCTTGCTGCTTTAAGGATCTTCTCCTTATCTTTGGAATTTGCAAGCTTCACCATTAAATGTCGAGGTGTTGAATGGTTTTTATTGCTTTTAGGGTGGGATCTCTCTATTTCCTGGATCTGAATGCCTGTTTCCCTTCCCAGATTAGGAAAGTTTTCAGCTAGGATTTGCTCAAATACATATTCTGGCCCTCTGTCCCTTTCAGCGCCCTCGGGAACCCCAATTAAACGTAGGTTTTTCTTCCTCAGGCTATCGTTTATTTCCCTTAATCTGTCTTCATGGTCTCTTAATTGTCTGTCTCTTTTTTCCTCAGTTTCCCTCTTTGCCATCAGCTTGTCTTCTATGTCACTCACTCGTTCTTCCACCTCGTTAAGCCTCGTCGTTAGGACTTCTAGCTTGGATTGCATCTCATTTAATTGATTTTTATTTTCTGCCTGATTGGATCTAAATTCTGCAGTTATGATGTCTCTTGAGTCCTTTATGGTTTTTTCTAGAGCCACCATTAGCTGTATAATAGTGCTTCTGAATTGGCTTTCAGACATTGAATTGTAATCCAGATTTTGTAACTCTGTGGGAGAGAAGACTGTTTCTGATTCTTTCTTTTGAGGTGAGGTTTTCCTTCTAGTCATTTTGCTCAGTGCAGCGTGGCCAAAAACAAGTTGTATTGGGAAAAGGAGAAAAAGAGAGAGAAGGAAAGAAAAGAGAAAAAGAAAAAAGAGAAAGAAGAAAAAAAGGGAAAAATAGAAGAAAAAGAGAAAGAAAAAGAAAGAAAGGTGAAAAAAAGGGGGGGTGGGGGAAGCAGTCAGAAATCAAAAAGAAAGAAAAAGAAAAAAAAAACACAAAACAAAACAAAACAAAAACAAGAAACACAGGGGAGTATCTTCTGATTCTTTGTACTTTAAGTCCCTTGACTTCCTCTGGAACCCGTCTGTCTAGCTGGTCTTCTGGGAGAGAGGCCTGCTGTGCTGATTTTCAGGTGTTAACACTTGGGGGAGCTGCTCTGCCCCCTGCCTGGTGCAGGGCTCAGTGGGGGTTGTTTACCCCGTGAGGCCCCAGGAGGAACAGCCACAGTGGCGGGGGCAGCTCTGGAAACCTGGATTCAGCCCCCACAGTAACTCCGGGGCTCTCCGTCTGCAGGACCTGGGGGCTCCGGGGTGGGGCCGCTGATCTGCTCAGTTCCAGGCAGGAGCGTCCTCGCTGTCCTGGGCCCTCCTGGCCTCTGCCTGTCCTGGGGAAGGCCGGATCCTGGGCTGTGTCCCGGCGCCCTGTGCTTCGGGACCTGCGCTGTTGGATTCGCGCTCCCGGCGGTGCAGCCCCCTCCGCGGAGCCGCCGCCCGAGCCCCTCCGAGCTGCTCCGGGTCCCGCCGTGCGCGCTGCAGCCCTTAGGGAGCTCGGCGCACTCTCCCGGGGCGCAGGTGTCTGTTAGTGTCCCAGGGAGCCCGAGGGCATCCCCGCCCTCCTGGGATCCTGCTCCAACTCCCTGCGGGCGCCTTTCATCCCAGGAAGGTTGGTGCAGCTCCTGCTTCTCCAGGACGGGGCTCTCCTGACCTGGGGACACTCGCCCCAGCCTCAGCCCGGCTCCTCGCGGGGCCCCTCCCCCTTGGAGGCCTTTTGTTTCTTTCTTTTTCCCCGTCTTCCTACCTTGATAGAAGCGCGAACTCTTCTCACTGTAGCGTTTCAGCTGTTCTCTCTTTAAATCTCAGACCGAATCCGTAGATCTTCAGGATGATTTGAAGGTTATCTACGTAATTTGTTTGGGACAGGTGATTTGGGGACCCTTCTCTTCCGTCATCTTGCCCCTCCCAATCTAAAGTACAGTTTAGAGCTCTCAGAAAATACGCACGCAAAAGGTGGAAAAAGTTGAGTGCACTCACCACGCGTGAAACCCTCTATGGGGTCCTGGAGGTTTCTTGGATCCTGGACGAGCCCCCAAATGTTGTGCCCAAGATCGCAAACCCGAGAAACCACCAAGGAGCCGACACCGATGCAAACACATGAGGGTTTATTTACAAGCTCCAGCCTGGGTCCAAGTATACCCCACACAGCGGAGCAGGGACTTGGATCCCGAGACTAAGAGGCTTAGCAACTTTATAGGGGCCAGTGGCCAATGGGATTCGCAGAAAGTTGCACAGTCATGCTGGTCCACTGAGCCGGATTTCCGGTTAGGGTGTGCCCTGGTCTTTGACTAGGGCGGGGCAGTGCCCTAAGTAATAAGTAGGTCAGCACAAGGCAGGTGCAGCAGAAAACAGAGTCAGTCCTGCTCTGTTTGTCCAGGGGTAAGGGTTTTTGTTAACTTTCCTGGGTCCCACATCTACTAGTATCATCTTCTGCTTGATAGTCCAGTCTCATATCTTGCCTCTTAACAACCTGGAAGTCAAGGTTCTCACTGATCCACTCTCCAAGGTAACTGCAAGGTTTAGACCCAAGTGCACTCCAAGCAGCAACTCTGACCCTGAAAACCTTATCTTTTCCCTCAGTGTATACATTATTTGTATCCCAATCAATCGCCTCCTATTCCAAATATCCTGTGTGGTAGAGAGGAAAGTGCCTAGCTTTGTCGCTCAAATGAACCATGTACCAGTCCTAGTTTTGCCATTTATCCTAAGAACCTGAGTTATTTGCTCAAATTTTGAGTTTATTTTCTTATCTGTAAAATGGGAATAATAATATGTATCTTGTATAGTTGTGGCTTAAAAAATAACATATGAAAGCTACCGGCTATCCACTCTGAAGTTGTTAGGCAGAATGCTGGCTCTACCCCAAACCCACTGACAATCTGCCTTTCAACTAGATTCCCAGAAGATTTATATGCATATTAAAGATTGAGAAGTATTAACCTATCACAAACATGTTCAGTACATGAAATCTATTATACTAGTCCTTATTTATCTAATTAATTATTTTGTAATCCCAGGCATATTATTGGTCTTCTCATACTGCTCACAACTACCTACCTAAATGAGTTCAACAAGGTTGCAGGATACAAGGTTGATACATAAAATCACTTGTATCTCTACACTCTAGTAATGGACAATTTGTAAACAAAATTAAGAAAACAATTCCAGAGGTGCCTGGGTGGCTCAGTGATTGAATGTCTGCCTTTGGTTCAGGTCGTGATCCTGGGGTCCTGGTATCAAGTCACACATCCGGGTCCCCATGGAGAGCCTGCTTCTCCCTCTGCCTGTGTCTCTGCACCCCCCCCCCCGTGTCTCTCATGAATAATGAATAAAATCTTTTTTAAAAATTCCATTTACAATAGTATCAAAAAGAACAGAACACATAGGAATGCATTTAACAGGGGATCCCTGGGTGGCGCAGTGGTTTGGCGCCTGCCTTTGGCCCAGGGCGTGATCCTGGAGACCTGGGATCAAATCCCACGTCGGGCTCCCGGTGCACGGAGCCTGCTTCTCTCTCTGCCTCTCTCTCTCTCTCTCTCTGTGACTATCATAAATAAATTAAAAAAAAAATTTACAGGAATGCATTTAACAAAAGAAATGTAAGAATTTTATACTGAAACTACAAAATATTATTGAAAGAAATTAAATAAAATGTGAAGTTTTTAGATTAAAATCTGAATCTAGTATTTAGATGACAATACTCCCAAAATCGATCTACACATTCAGTTCAATCCTTATAAGAATCCTGGCTGTCTTTTTTGCATAAATTGAAAAGTCAAACCTACAATTCATATGAAATTACAAGGGACCCAAAATAGTCAAAACAGTCTTAAAAAAACAAACTTGGAGAACTGATACTTCTCAATTTCAAAATTTATTACAGAGTTACAGTAATCGACAGTGTGTTATGCATACAAAGATAGACATGTAAATAAACAGAAGAGTATTGAAAGTACTGAAATGGAGCAGCCCCAGGGACGCAGCGGTTTAGTGCCGCCTTCAGCCCAGAGTGTGATCCTGGTGATCCGGGATTGAGTCCCACATCAGGCTCCCTGCATGGAGCCTGCTTCTCCCTCTGCCTGTGTCTCCGCCTCTCACTCTCTCTGTGTCTGTCATGAATAAATAAATAACATCTTTTAAAAAAAAAGAAAGTACTGAAATGACCCCTTATATTTATGATCAGTTACTTTTTGGTAAAGGTGCCAGGCAATAAAGATGGAGAAAGAATAGTTTTTCAACAAATGATGTGGGGACAAATAAATATCCACATGGAAAAAAATGAAGTTGGACTCCTTTCCTACACCACACACAAAAATTAACTCAGAAAAAGATTATAAACCTAAATGGAAGAATCACATTTACAAAAAAAAAAAAAGTTACAAAATGCTGAAAAGAAAGCATAGGAGTAAATCATTTTGAAATCATGATAGATGAGATTACTTAGAACTCCAAAAGCACAAGTGGCAAAAGAAAATATGAATAAGCTGGAGTACATCAAAATTAAAAACTTCTGTGCTGCAAATAACGCCACTAAGAAAGTGAAAAGATGATCCACATAATCAGAAAAATAGTATATTACATATCTAATATTAGACTTTTATCCATAACATATAAAGAACTGTTACAACTCAATAGCAAAAGTAAGTAAAAAATGGGCAAAGGATCAGAAATGGCATTTCTCCAAATAATATATGCAAATGGACAATAAGCACAGGCAAAGCTGCTCAACATTAAGGAAATACAAATCAAAACAACTATGAGATATCACTTCATACACTCTAATGGGTATGATCAAAAAGACAATAACAAAAAAAAGACAATAACAAGTATTGGTGAGGATACAAAGAAATCGAAATACTCATACATTGTTGGTGGGAATGTAAGATGACCTGGAGGTTCCTTAAAATGCTAAAAACAGTTTCCATATGACTCAGCATTTTACTCCTAGGCATATGGCCAACAGAACTGAAAACAGGTGTTCAACATAGTAGCCTCTTTGACTTCAGCTGTAGCAACTGTTTTTAGTTATGTCTCCTGAGGCAAGGAAAACAAAAGCAAAAATAAAGGATTGGGACTAGGTCAGAATGAAAAGATTCTGCACAGAAAAGGAAAAAACAAAAATAAAAGGCAACTACAAAATGGAAGAAGATATTTGCACAGGACATACCCAATAAAGGGTTAGTATCCAAAATATATAAGGACTTGTAGAACCAAACACCAAAATATCAAATAATCCAATTAAGAAATGTGCAGAAGACATGAACAGATATTTCTCCAAAGATATCCAGATGGCAAAAAGACACATGAAAATATGCTCATCATCACTTACCATCAGGGAAATGAAAATCAAAACCTCACACCTGTCAGAACCGCTAAAATCAACAACGTAAGAAACAACAGGTAATGGCAAGGATGTGAAGAAAGGGGAACCCTCTGGCACCTTTCGTGGGAAGGCAAACTGATGCAGCCACTGTGGAAAAGTATATGGAGGTTCCTCCAAAAATTAAAAATAGAACTCCCCTATAATCCAGCAATTGCACTACTAGGTATTTACTCAAAGAATACAAAAGCACTAATTCAAAGGGATACACCCCCCCCCAATGTTTATAGCAGCATTATTTACAATAGCCTAATTGTGGAAACAGCCCAAGTGTCAATCAACTGATGAATGGATAAAGAAATGGTGTCTATATATACAGTTGAATATTACTTAGCCATAAAAAGAATGAAATCTTGTCATTTGCAATGATATGGTTGGAGCTAGAGAGTATAATGCTAAGAGAAATAAGTCAGGGAAAAGCAAATACCATGAGATTTCACTCCTTTGTGGAATTTAAGAAACAAAATGAACGAGCAAAGGGTGAAAAAAAGAGAGGGATGGAAACCAAGAAACAGACTCTTAACTACAAAGAACAAACAGATGGTTACCAGAAGGGAAGTGGGTGGGGTGTTGGTTAAAACAGTTGATGGGTCTTAAGGAGTGTACTTGCTGTGATAACACTGGGTGATGTATGGAATTGTTGAATCACCATATGGTACACCTGAAACTAATATAACACTGTAGGTTAACTAACTGGAATTATAATAGAAACTTAAAAAAGATTAAAGCATAGCATTAAAAAATAGACATTCCAAAAACCCCCACATGTACACAAATGTTCAAAGAGTCATTACTTATAACAGCCAAAAAGTGAAAAAAATAACCTAAATGTCCATCAATGAGGAATGGATGAACTTTGGTCTAGCCATACAACTGAATATTATTCAGCCATAAAAAGGAATGAAGTCCTGATATATGCTGCAATATGGATGAAGCTTGAAAACATTATGCTGAGTGAAATAAGTCACAAAAGACCACATATTGTATTATTCCATTGATATGAAATGTCAAGAATAGGTAAATGCTATAAAGACAGAAAATAGATTAATGGTTGCCAAGGGCTTGAGAGCTAGGGTTGCTAATGGAGATGGGGTTTCTTTATGGAGTGATAAAAATATTCTAAAATTAGATTGTAATCATGGTTGTCCAACTCTGTGATTGTACCATAAGCCACTGAATAGTATACTTTAAATGGGTAAGCTGTATGTCACAATAAAGGTGTCTTAAAAAAAAACTTTTGCTTATTTTTCAGTCTCATTCCTCTTAACAAAATCTGAATTGATGGTAAGCATGTATTTCATGCCTGAGCCCAAAGGGTACAATAATCACACCATTTGAATTTTGGGAGGAAACTTGTCATCATATCCTTCTCCTTTCAGACCTGGCAGACCAAGGAAGACAAGGAATAAAAGTAGTAGTCTCAGCTCTGTTTCATGACTTTAGCAGGAAGAAGAGGGGCAGGTCCTAATGGGGAAGAGGAACAATCTCCCTTGGCAGGTAGAGTGGTTAAGAACAGCATTTTAGGCAAATCAACCAGTTTTTAAATCCTGTCCCCACCAACTTACTATGTCACCTTCATAAATTAATTGACCCTCTCAACTTTTGCTGTAAAGGGGGGCTAATATAAAAGCACCATCTAAAGTGCTATTATGAAGATTCAGTGATATAGTCTATGTGAAACACTTAAAGTAATGCCTGCCATACAGTAAATACTCAACAAATGTTAGCTACTAGACTTAATTATTTTTACGGAGGTGAGATTAAAGCAAAACAATACAAGGAAAAGTAAAGTGCCCTCAGCTTTGGAGTCAGACAGCTCTGTTAATATGACCTTAGGAAGTCACTTCATTTATCAAGCCTTAGCTCCTCTGTAATAATAAAGATAATAATTTTCCTCTAGGGAGGCAGTTTTTTTCCATATATTTTTAATTGAAGTTCAATTTGCCAATATATATAGTATAACACTCAGTCCTTATCACATCAAGTGCCCCCCTCAGTGTCTGTCACCCAGTCACCCCATCCCCTCTCCCGCCTCTCCTTCCACTACCCCTGTTCGTTTCCCAGAGTTAGGATTCTCTCATGTTTTGTCTCCCTCTCTCATTTTTCCTACTCATTTTCCCTCCTTTCCCCTATAATCCCTGCATTGGGCTCCCTACTCAGTGGAGAGCCTGCTTCTCCCTCTCAGGCTCCCCCTGCTTGTGCGCATTCCCTCTCCCTCTCCCTCTCCCCACCCTCCTCTCCCTCCCTCTCCCTCCTCTCCCTCCTTTCCCTCTCTCCTCTCCCTCCTCTCCCTCCCCTCTCCCTCCTCTCCCTCCTTTCTCTCTCTCTCTCCCCCTCCCCCTCATTTATTTATCATGAATAAAAAAAAAAAAGGTGTGGTCTAGGGCAGCCCCAGACTGCCTTGAATACTGGCTCTCACCACTTACAAGTTGTGTGACTTAGAGAATATTTAACTTCTTTTTAAATTTTTTAAAAAAGATTTTATTTATTCATGACACACACACACAGAGAGAGAGAGAGAGAGAGAGAGGCAGAGACACAAGCAGCGGGAGAAGCAGGCTCCATGCAGGGAGCCTGACATGGGACTGGATCCCGGGGCTCCAGGATCACGCCCTGGGCTGAAGGTGGCCCTAAACCGCTGAGCCACCCGCGCTGTCCATGAATATTTAACTTCTCTGTGCCTGAGTGTCCCCTTCTGTCAGTTGGAGCTGACAAAAATACTTACCTCCTTGGGTTAGTGTGAGGAATTATTGTGTTAATCCAGGAAAAGTACCTAACATAGAGTAAGTACTCAATGAATATTAACTATTATTATAAAGTTAAAGTAGGAAACAAATGAGATCCTTAGTAAAGCTGGACATCTGCTAGGTCCTCAGTTAATGGCGATTCCCCTCCTCAGCCATCCCTTCTGTGCACCAGGTCAAGACTGTTTGGACTTGCAGAGAAAATGTTTCAGATTAAGGAGGTCCCCATAGAAGAATGTTCTGGCAATCTCAGTACTACCGTCTGATGGGAATAAAGTCATCTATTAGCTTCCAGCAAGATGATCACCTATATTCCTAAGAAAACATCCCATTCAAAACAGTAAGGAAAGAACTATTTCACCTGTAGATTACTTGGGCTTGAGTTTGAGGATGGTTTAAGGAAACCCTCTACTTTTCTCAAACCCCTCCTTAGATTTGGGAGTCAACTTAAGTGTTGTTGAGTTCCTGACCTTTCACATATCTTGCACTATTTTTAAAGTCTAAATATACAATTTTTTGAACAAAAATACTAATTTAATTTTTACAACAGATGTAATTTTATGTAGTAGCATTTTTGTTTGTAAATTAAACAAAAGGGATAGAAGTGTGTAACGCCATCTATTCATTTATTCAACTAATAGTTAAGGTATTGTTTTATGCTCAGAGGCTTCTGAAGTAAACAAAATAGGCAAAGTGCCCCACTTTTATGGGGTTTCCAGCCTAATAAAAGAGATTTACATAATTACATATTATCTTATATATAAAAATACACACACACAATCATTTTTTACCCTAATACATCAAGGCAAAACAGATGTTTTCCTTGATTCCACAGCTATTAGCAATAGGCTAAATTTTGTTACCACAATAACTAAAATATGTTTACATTAATTTTCAGCAGAGATAGTCTTATTTTTCTCACTAAATGAAATTTGTAATGGGATTTTTTTAATGTCTAGCAAAAGGATGGCAAACCCCTGTCACTGAAGGAAGTTGGATTTAAAGATGCTTTAAACAGGTTGAATTCCACTCTTGATAAAGACTACCAACTTCTATCACATGGAAATCTTGTCCATTTTGTGCATGCTACAAATATAGCCACAGGCTAAAGAGCTTTGGCAAAAGCTTCTCTCTAACTGGGCGATTTAAACCTTAAGAGACCATGTTATGTTTGTCAACTGTTTAAGTTTCTTAAATATGGCCCTTCATCCAGGATTTGCTCCCTGCTGTTAACTGAGTAAAACCACATGGTTTTGAATTCCCATTTTCCTCCCAGCTACTGATTTTCTATCTAAAAAAGAGTAATTAATGGAACTCACTTCCTCAGGTGTTGAGTTGGTTGTGTTTTTTGCAGGGGAAATAATTTGGGAAAATGACATGAGTGAAAAATCTTTCCAACTTGAAAATGCATCAGGTTAAATGTGAATAAGTTAAAGTGCTGGAAGAAAAACCAATTTGTGCCCTGATTTGTCTACATTTTTTAGTTTGATAAAAGTGTAATAGCAGGCCAAACTCATTAGTAGATAAAACAAATGATAACTTCTAGTTAAGAGAAAACTCCTATTTTGGCTAAGCTTAAACAGCTACTGTTTAGAAATCCCATAAATGACTATGTATTTAAACATCTTTTATAAATTGAAAACCTTTTGTTTTCTTTTAGAAATGTAGGCAGTGGTAAGAATAAGGAGAAGCAGATAGAGGAGAATAATGAAACTGGATAAATTAGATAATGCTATGCATTTAGAACATAATTTTGGTCAATTCCCCAGAGCCTGCTAGCTTTAAGTAAGCCTGTTGTAAGAATCAGACACTTACTAAAACCTTCTATAAACAAATCCAGTTTTGACAAAACAAGCTTAAACGATATGAAATTGAGGAAACCATGTGTCTTCTAGACCTTGCTGGAATGGCACTCAAAACCCTTAAACCGGGGGATCCCTGGATGGCTCAGCGGTTTGGTGCCTGTCTTTGGCCCAGGGCGTGATCCTGGAGACGCGGGATTGAGTCCCACGTCAGGCTCCCTGCATGGAGCCTGCTTCTCCCTCTGCCTGTGTCTCTGCCTCTTTCTCTCATAAGTAAATAAATAAGTAAAATCTTAAAAAACAAACAAACAAACAAACAAACAAAACCCTTAAACCTAGAGCCGTCTCTGCCCTCGTTCTGAGACCTAGTGTTCCTTTATCAGTTCTATGAAGGGGATACTTTAATTATTAAAGAAGTAACACCCTTCTTGGCTCCAGAGCCTCCAGGCTCTGAGCATAGGGTTCACATAACAACGCTCCAGACTTGACCCCTAAATGGCGTACAAGACCAACTTCTTCTAATTGGCCTCACTACCCACAGGATAAAGTCCTGACTCCTTGCATATAAGACACTTCATGAACTACTTCCTGTGTATTTCTCCTGCCATGACTCCTGACACCTCCTCACACTCATCCTTAGCTCCAGCCAGTTCTCCAAACATGCTGCACAGTCTCATACCTCTGCTTTCAGAGAGGTAGATTCTTCTGCCTGAAAATCCCTCACCCAACTTCCTCCATTTACCTAATTCCAGCTTGCCCTTTGGTGTCAACTTAGATTTCATCTCCTTCAGAAATACCCCTTATTATACTAATAACAGCATATGATATTCAGGTAGGATAATTGTTTATGCTTTCTGTCTCTCCTTTTATACTGCAGGTTTCTTGACGGCAGATACTAGTTCACACCACTAGCACTTGGCACAGTGGCTTTAGCTCTTTGTAAACATTTCAGAAATAAAGCATAGTAATATTTTATGAAAGAGATGCATTCATGACACCTTTGCTGTGTGCTTCATATTCTGGAGATACTTTACACTAACTTCTCCTTCCTGACACTATTATTAAATGTTGGAGCATCTTAAATCCTGCTTCTATCCCTGCTATCTTCAGAAAATTCATCCACACCATGCTTACAGTTTACCTCCCACGTAAAGCTGACTTTCAAATTTATATTTACAGTTTAGATCTTCTCTTAGTCCCAAAGCTTTATGTCTATTTGGGTTTTTTGGGTTGTTTTTTTTTTAGAATTAATATTTATTTTTACTTATGAAGCTCTTTGGCTTACCTCGGTGGAGAGTTCATTTCTTTTTTTATTTATTATTATTATTATTTATAAATTTATTTTTATTGGTGTTCAATTTGCCAATATATAGAATAACACCCAGTGCTCATCTCATCAAGTGCCCCCCTCAGTGCCCATCACCCAGTCACCCCCACCCCTGCCCACCTCCCTTTCTTCCACTCCTAGTTCATTTCCCAGAGTTAGGAGTCTTTCATGTTCTGTCTTCCTTTCTGATATTTCTTTATGTCTATTTGGATGGCTTGATGACACTTTAAACCTCATGTGTCCAAAATGGAACATGTGATCTTTCCCTTCCAAATCTAATTCCTTCCAGTGTTCTTTATATTTCAGTGAATGATTCCCCTATTCAACCAGCTAGGAAAGCCAGACATATTAGAGTGATTCTAGACATTCTCTTCTCTCTCATTCCTCCCATATAGAATCTATCACAAAGTGCTCACCAAGTACTGTCAATTCTATTTCCTAAATAGGTCTCAAATTTATTCACTTCTATTTCCACAACTATTACCTTTTAAACTACAGCATTCACTATTTTTCCTATATCATCTCTTGCCCTCTATAGTCTATTCTCCATGCTGTAGCCAAGGCAATCTTGCCAAAATCTAAATATCACTGTGTCACACCTTCCCCTGCTTAAATAATTTTAATAATTTCCAAAGCCCTTTCCAATGCCTATGAGGCCCTTCATACTCCTTTGTCTAAGGATGCATCACTTCAGCTTCAGCCTCATTATGTGGCCAAATCTGCTTTACAAGTTCAGTTATCGCTTTCACTTTTTTACCTCCAGGTTTTTTATATAATGGACATAAAACATTGTGTAAGTTTAAGGTGTACAATGTGATGATTTGAAACATGTATATATTGTGCAATGCTTACCACAATATGGTTAGTTAACACATTCTTCACATAACATGATTACCATTTTGTTATGGTGAAACATTAAAACTCTACTCACACAGTAACTTTCAATTAGACAATATAGTATCATCACCTATAACTGTGCCTTGGATCTCTGTAACTTATTCATCTTACAACAGAATGTTTGTACCCTTTGAGCAACATCTATTTCCCCAATCCCCATCCCCTGGCATCCACCTTCTACCCTCTATATCTATGAGTTTAATGGTTTTAGATTCCACATATAAATGAGATCATACAGAATTGGTCTTTCTCTGACTTTTTTCATATGGCATAATGCCCTTAAGATCCATCCATGTTTTTGGCTGCATAAGATTCATATCTATAGATATAGATATATCACATTTTCTTTATCCATTCATCCATCAGTGGACTCTTGTTTCCATGTCTTAGCTATTGTAAATAATGCTGCAGTGAACATGGGAGTGCATATCTTTTCAAGATGATGCTTTCATTTCGTTTGGATAAATACCTAGAAGTGAGATTGCTAGATTATGTGATAGTTTTATTTTTAATTTTTTAAAAAGATTTTATTCATTTATTCATGAGAGACCCAGAGAGAGAGAGACAGAGACATACAGGGAGAAGCAGGCTCCCCATGGGGAGCCTGATGCAGGACTTGATCCCAGGACCCCAGGATCACAACCTGAGCCAAAGGCAGACACTCAAATATGGAGCCACCCAGGTGCCCCATCTATTTTTACTTTTTTGAAGAAACTCCATACTGTTTTCCATAACAGTTACACCATTTTACATTCCCACCAACAATACACTAGAGTTCTCTTTACTCCACATCCTTGCCAGCATTTGTTATCTTCTTTTTGATAATAGCCACTCTAGCAGGTGTGAGAGGGTAGCTTTATTATTTTTGATGCTATCATAAATGGGATTTATTCCATTTTTTTCCAGATAGTTCATTTCTAGCATATAGAAACACAACTGACTTTTGCATGTTGATTTTGTATCCTGAAACTTTACTGAATTTGTTTTATTAGTTCTAACAGGTCTTTAGTGGAGTCTTTAGGACTTTCTACATACAAGAGCATATCATCTACAGAGACAATTTCACTTCTTCCTTTCAAATTGAATGCTCTTTATTTCTTTTATTTCTTTTTCTTGCCTAATTGTTCTGGCCAGAATTTTCAGTACTATGTTGAATAAGAGTGGTTAGAGTGGGAACTCTTGATGTTTTTGATTTTAGAGGGGAAAGCTTTCAACTTTCACCCTCGAGTATGAAGTTAGCTGTGGATTTGTCTTAAATGGCTTTTGTTCTATTGAGATATGTTCCTTTTGTCCCCAGTTTTTTCAGAGTCTTTATCATGGAAAGATGTTGAAATTTGTCAAATGCTATTTCTACATCTGTTGAGATAATCATAAGATTTTTGCCTTCCCTTCTACTAATGTGGTATATCACACTTATTTTTTTTTAAAGATTTATTTATTTATTCATTCAGGGAGAGAGAGAGAGAGAGAGGCAGGCAGAGACACAGGCAGAGGGAGAAGCAGGCCCCATGCCGGGAGCCGATGAGGGACTAGATCCTGAGTCTCCAGAATCACGCCCTGGGCTGCAGGTGGCAATAAACCGCTGCGCCACTGGGGCTGCCCGTATATCACACTTATTAACTTGTGTATGATGAAAAATCCTTGTATCTCAGGTATAAATCTCACTTGATCATGGTCTATGATCCTTTTAAGATGCTGTTGAATGCAGTTTGCTAATATTTTGTTGAGAATTTTCACAGCTATCATCATGGATATTAATATTTAGTTTTTGTGGGTTTTTTGGTACTATCTTATCTGGCCTTGATATCAGTGTAATGCTGACCTCGTAAAATGAGTTTGAGAGTGTTTACTCTCAATTTTGGGGGAAAAGCTTGAGAAGAATTGGCATTAATTCTTTAAATGAAGCTATCTGGTACTGAACTTTTATTTGATGGGAGGAATTTGATTTCTGATTCAATCTCCTTACTTGTTATTGATCTACCCTGGTTTTGTATTTCTTTGTTATTCAGATTTCGTAGGTTGTATGTGTTTAGGAATTTATCAATGTCTTCCAAGTTGTCCAATTTGTTGGCTTATAATTGTTCATTGTCTCTTACTACCCTTTGTAATGTCTCCTCTTTCACTTATAACTTTGAATTCTCTCTTTCTTGGTAAGTCTAGCTAAAGGTTTGTCAGTTTTAATTTTCAAAAAACCAATTCTTAGTTTTGTTGATTTTTTCTATTGTTTTTCTGTTCTCCATTTCATTTATTTTTGCTCTGATCTTTGTTATCTCCTTACTTTTGTAACTTTGGGTTTAGTTTGTTTCTGTATTTCTAGTTCCTTGAGGTTATTTGAGATCTTTCCTTTTTTCAATGAAGTAATTTTTCCTCTTACCACTGCTTTTGTTGCATCCCATACGTTTTGATTTATTGTGTTTCTGTTGTTGGTTGTTTCAAGAGTTTTTTAAATTTCTCTTGCCGTCAGGGAAATACAAATCAAAACCACAATGAGATACCACCTCACACCAGTGAGAATGGGGAAAATTAACAAGGCAGGAAACCACAAATGTTGGAGAGGATGTGGAGAAAAGGGAACCCTCTTACCCTGTTGGTGGGAATGTGAAATGGTGCAGCCACTCTGGAAAACTGTGTGGAGGTTCCTCAAAGAGTTAAAAATAGACCTGCCCTATGACCCAGCAATTGCACTGTTGGGGATTTACCCCAAAGATACAGATTTAATGAAACGCCGGGACACCTGCACCCCGATGTTTCTAGCAGCAACATCCACAATAGCCAAACTGTGGAAGGAGCCTCGGTGTCCATCGAAAGATGAATGGATAAAGAAGATGTGGTTTATGTATACAATGGAATATTACTCAGCCATTAGAAACGACAAATACCCATCATTTGCTTCGAAGTGGTTGGAACTGGAGGGTATTATGCTGAGTGAAATAAGTCAATCAGAGAAGGACAAACATTATATGGTCTGATTCATTTGAGGAATATAAATAATAGTGAAAGGGAATAGAAGGGAAGGGAGAAGAAATGGGTAGGAAATATCAGAAAAGGAGACAGACCATGAAGACTCCTAACTCTGAGAAACGAACTAGGGGTGGTAGAAGGGGAGGAGGGCGGGGGGTGGGGGTGAATGGGTGATGGGCACTGAGGGGGGCACTTGATGGGATGAGCACTGGGTGTTATTCTGTATGTTGGCAAGTTGAACACCAATAAAAATAAATTTATTATTAAAAAAATTCTCTTTTCATTTCATCTTTGACCCATTGATTGTTTAGGAATGTGTTGTTTAATTTCCACATATTTGTGAATTTACCAGTTTTTTTCCTTTTATGGATTTCTATTTTTATATCGTTGTGGTTGGAAAAGATACTTGTTATTATTTCCATCTTTTTAAATTTTCTATATATATATATACACATATATCACCTTCTTTCCAAAGAGATAGATAGATGATATATATATATCTATCATCTATCTATCTCTTTGGTTATCTGTTATTTGGTCTAAAGCATAGTTTAAGTCCAGTTGTTTTCATTGTTTTTCTCTCTGGGTGATGTCTCTGCTGTTGAAATTGGAGTACTGAAGTTCCTGTTATTATTGTATTATTATTCCCTTCAGATCTGCTAGTATTTGCTTAACATATTTAGGTGCTCCAATATTGGGTGTGTGTATATTTACAACTGTTATATACTCTTGATGAATTTGCCTCTTTATCCTTATCTATCTTTATTATTATTTATTTATCATGACCTTTTCTTACTCTTGTTACATTTTTTTGTCTTAAAGTCTTTTTTTATCTAAGTTTAGCTATCTCTGCTCTCTTTTGGTTTCCATTTGTGTGGAATATCTTTTTCCATCCCGTCACATTGAGTCTATGTGTATCCTTGAAGCTGAAGTGAGTCTTTTGTGGGCAATATACAGTTGGGTTTTGCTTCTTTTTTTTTTTTTAACCCATTCGGTCATTCTATGCCTTTTGATTAGATAATTTAATCCACTTATATTAAAGTGATTATTGATAGGTAAGGACTTACTATTGACATATTATTATTTGTTGGCTGTTTTGAAGTTTTTTGTTCTTTTTTCCCCTTTTACTATCTTCCTTTGTGAATTGATGATTTTCCATATTAGTATGCTTTGATTCCTTTCCCTTAAACTTCTGTTCATTTCTTATAGGATTTTGTTTTGTGGTTAACCTGAGGCTTACTGGAAACACTTTATTGGTATAATAATCTATTTAAACTCAGAAATCTAACATTGATTGCATATAAAAACTGAACCCTTTTACTACCCCACATTTTATGTTTTGATGTTACAATTTATGTCTTTTAAAAATATTTTTATTTATGAGAGACACACACACACAGAGAGGCAGAGACACAGGCAGAGGGAGAAGCAAGTTCCATGCAGGGAGCCTGACGTGGGATCGATCCCAGGTCTACAGGATCAGGCCCTGGGCTGAAGGTGGCGCTGAACCACTTTAGCCACCCGGGCTGCCCGCAATTTATGCCTTTTAATGTTATACAGCCATTAACAAATTATTATAGTGATTTTAAATATTTTTTTCTTTTAATCTTTATACTGGAGTTAATTGGTCAATATACCACCATATTACAGTACTAAAGTATTCTAAATCTGATTTTATACTTACTGTTACCAGTGTGTTATGTATTTTCTTATATTTTCATATTAATACTTAGCATTCTTTTATTTCAGATTGAACTCCTTTTAGGATTTCCTGTCAGGCATGTCTAGTGATAATAAAATCGCCCAGCTTTTGTGGGGGGAAACAAAAACTTTCTTTCATTTCTGAAGGACAGCATTGCTGGTAAAGTCATCTTGGTTGACAATTTTTTCTTTTTTTAATTTATTTTTTTTATTCTTTTAAAGATTTTATTTATTTATTCATGAGAGGCAGAGACACAGGAAGAAGGAGAAGCAGGCTCCATGCAGGGAGCCTGACGTGGGACTCGATCCCAGGTCTCCAGGATTACACCCTGGGCTGAAGGCAGCACTAAACCGCTGAGCCACCCAGGCTGCAGGACTAAGCCGCTGAGCCACCCAGGCTGCCCCATTTTTTTCTTTCAACGCTTTAGGTATATCATCTCATTTTCTATTGGCTTGCAAGGTTTCTGCCGATTAATCCACTGATAGCCTTATGGGGATTCCCTTGTATGAGATTTTTTTCTCTTGTTGCTTTGAAAATCTCTTCTGTATTTGATTTTAGATAATTTTGGTATAATGTGTCTTAGAGAAGATTGTTTGGGATTGAAATTATGGGGTAACCTATTAGTTTCCTGAACTTGGATGTGCAAATCTTTCTTCAGGTTTGGGAAATTCTCAGCCATTATTTCTTTAAATAAACTTTTTTCTCTTCTCCTTTTGGGACTCCAATGAAGCATAGATTGTTTCCTTTAATGATGTCCCATAAGTCCTAGAGGCTTTTTTCTGTCCTTTCATCCTTTTTTTTTTCTCTTCAGAATGGATCATTTTAAATGATCTGCCTTCAAGCCCATTGATTCTTCTGGTTGTTCCAGTGAGATGATGAAGCTCTCTACTGAATTCTTCAGTTTAATCATTATATCCTCAGCTCCAAAATTCCAGTTTGATTCTTCCTTATGCTTTCTTTTTCCTGGACTTCACATTTGGGTCTTGTATTATTTCCTGATTTCATTAAATTGTTTATTTGTGTTATCTTGTAGCTCCTTGAGAATATTTAGAAAAATTATTTTGAATTCTTTATCAGGCAATTCACATATCTCCATTAAGCTGTTCTTTCTTCCTTTTTGGTATGGTTATTCTCAGGTGTTTTATTCCACTATGTTGCTAAAGTTTCTTAAGTGGACTTCTGTGGTCTCTGAGCTCTGTTTTTGTTCATGGACTGCTAGCTAATTTGTGGGATCTTTGTGGGAGGACAGAGGCTGGGGTCTCCTACTTCATTATGTTGGTGACATTGTTCCTCAGCTTTGGCTTTGATATTTAAAGGCTGAATAGCCAAATATCTTCTTCAACTTTGAATCACTTAGCTTTTGTTGCAACAACAAACAACTCCTAAATTGCAGTGGCTTACAACAAGAAATAGTTCCTACTCATCTTACATGAAGGGTAATGATTACCTATAACTTTGCTGAATTTGACTGGGTTCAGGTGGCTTCATGAGTATTTTCATTTAAGGACCCTAGCAAGAGGAACTGCTACTCTCTTGGGCATGCTCTTCTCTTGTTGTAAGGCTAAAGCTCAAGGGATACAGAACCAAACCATAAAAGTGTATTTAAAACTTCTGCTTTGGGGATCCCTGGGTGGCGCAGCGGTTTAGCGCCTGCCTTTGGCCCAGGGCGCGATCCTGGAGACCCGGGATCGAATCCCACGTCGGGCTCCCGGTGCATGGAGCCTGCTTCTCCCTCTGCCTATGTCTCTGCTTCTCTCTCTCTCACTGTGTGCCTATCATAAATAAATAAAATTAAAAAAAAAAAACTTCTGCTTTGATATTGGGGTATATTATGTCTACTATATTAGTTACTTATTGCTATCTAACAAACTACCAAAATCTTAGTTGCTTACAACAACACATTTATTATCTCACATTTTCTGTGGGTCAGGATTCTGGACATAGCTTAGTTGGGTTCTCTGCTTAATGGCTTCACTGGCTATTTGCTGGCTGTCAGATGAAGGCTACCCTCATTGTCTGGAGGTTGCCCTCAGCTCCTAGAAGCTTCCCATAGTTCTAGATGCTGCTTGTAGTTCCTAGAGGCCTTTCTGCAGTTCAGTGCAATGTAGCAATAGGGTTGATTACATCATGAAGCTAGCATGAAGTCTCTAAAGTGAATCTGCTAAGCAAGACTAGATCTTATACAATGTAATTTAATCACAGAAATGACATTTCATCACTTTTGCCATATTCTATCAGTTAGAAGCATGTCACAATTCCCAGCCACACTCAAGGGGAAGGGATTGCACAAGGGCATGAACACTAGGAAATGAAGATCATGGAGGCCATTCTAGAGTCTGTACATCACATCTACTTACATTCTATTGACAGAAGAAAGTCACATGGCTAGCCAACCCCAAGGACAATGGGGCAGTAAGGTATACTCTGCCTACAGGATGGGAAAGGAATAATTATGAACACACACTATAACCTACCAAAATCTTAGTTTCTGCCATTCTTAAACTTGTGATGATCAATGATCATGTGATCACCTTGGCTACATCATATTGATTAGCATAACAATGACAATAACATGCCAAGGGAAGTCATTTGGCCTTCTCATTCTCTTTCCTTTTTTAAAAAAATATTTTATTTATTTATTTTTAGAGATACAAAGTGAGAGAGAGAGAGAATGCATGAGCAGGGGAAGGGGCAGAGGAAGAGGGAGAGAAGCAGACTCCCTGCTGAGCAGGGTGCCCAATGCAGAGCTCAGTCTCATGATGCTGAGATCATGACCTGAGCCTAAATCAAGAGTCAGATGCTTAACCAACTGAGCCACCAAGGCACCCCATATTCTCTTTCTTTTCTTAATTTTTTATTTAAATTCCAGTTAGTTAACATACAGTGTTATATTAGTTTCAGGTGTACAATATAACAATTCAACACTTTCGTACAACACCCAGTGCTCATCACAGCAAGTGCACTCCTTAATCCCCATCACCTATTTTACCCAACCCCCACCCATTTCCCTTCTGGTAACCATCTGTTTGTTCTCTGTAGATAAGAGCCTGTTTCTTGGTTTCCCTCTCTCTTTTTTTCCCTTTGTTTGTTTGTTTTGCCTCTTAAATTCCACATATGAATGAAATCACATGACATTTGTCTTTTTCTGACTGACTTAATTTCACTTAGCATTATACTCTCTAGCTCCAGTAATGTCATCACAAATGGCAAGATTTCATTCTTTTCATAGCTGAGAAATATTCCATTGTGTGTATGTGTGTGTTTATATCATTTCTTCTTTATTCATTCATCAGTCAATGGACACTTGAGCTGTTTCCACAATTTGGCTATTGTAAATAATGCTGCTATAAACATCAGTGTACATATATCCCATTGGATCAGTATTTTTATATTCTTTTGGTAAATACCTAGTAGTGCAATTGTCAAGTCATAGAGTAGTTCTGTTTTTAAATTTTTGAGGAACCTCCATATGGTTTTCCACAGTGGCTGCGCCAGTTTGCCTTCCCACCAATGGAACAAGAGTGTTCTCCTTTCTCCACATCCTTGCCAGACTTGTTTCTCGTGTTGTTGATTTTAGCCATTCTGACAGGTGAGTGGTGATATCTCATTGTACTTTTGACTTGTATTTCCCTGATGATCAGTGATGTTGAGCATCTTTTCATATGTTTGTTGGCCATCTGAATGTCTTTTTTGGAGAAATATCTATTCATGCCTTCTGCCCATTTCTAAACTGGATTATTTGTTTGTTGGGTGTTGAGTTTGATAAATTCTTTATAGATTTTGAATACTAACCCTTTATCAGATATGTCATGTGTAAATATCTTCTCCCATTCTGTAGGTTGCCTTTAGTCTTGTTGATTGTTTCCTTTTTATTTTGATATAGTCCCAATATTCTATTTTTGCTTCTGTTTCCCTTGCCTCAGGAGACATATCTAGAAGGAAGTTGCTATGACCAATGTCAAAAAGTTACTGCTGGTGTTCTCTTCTAGGATTTTTGTGGTTTCAGGTCTCACATTTAGGTCTTTAATCCATTTTGAATTTATTTTTGTGTTTGGTGTAAGAAAGTGGTCTAGTTTCATTCTTAGCATAACAATGATAATAACATGAACAAGGGAAGTCATTTGGATTTGTTGTTAATATCTTAATATTCACTTTAAACATAGGTAAGCATTCTAGGTGTAGCATGGAGAGAAAATATCATAATATGTTTTATGTGTTTTAATTCTATCAATCAGTTGAAGGATAAATGTTTATCAATTATTGTAAAATCAAGATTTAACAAAAATTAATTATGATTGTAAGAGCTATTAATTTTACCTCCAGAAAACTTAAATAATTAAATAGGGAAGTAGATTGGTAGTTAATATAAATTTTGAGAGAGGGCACTCACTAGATAACATTAGGAAGAATACTATATCAATTTTGAGCCAATAAATCTTTAAAATTTTCAAAAAGTTAAGATCCAAGTATACTATAATTCCAAACTTTAGACTTGCTTGAGATATTGACACTTACAACACTAAACAAAATAATATATATATATATATATATAAATTTTAGGTATTAATTTCATTATTCTTTCAAGAAAAAAGTCTTATGTGAGAATTTGTCACATCTTATGAGGATGGCTTAAGACCATATATGTCAACTTTGCCACCTCAAATTTTCATGGAAGAAAAATATCCAAAATTTAGATTAATAAACCATTTCCAAGGGGAGTAACAATTTAGCTAAGACCTAAAGAGTTAGCCAGGCAGAAGTGGAATGGAGAAGGTAGAGGAAGATTCCAGGCAGAAGAGTGGCATATAAAAGAATGGCAAGGTGGAATACATACCAGAGGGGCTGAAGTGCTGCAAAAAAGGTTATCAACTTACAATGCTACCACAACTTAATGAATTAAAACAACATCCTTTTGTTATCTCACAGTTTCTATGTGTCAAGAGTCAAAGCAAAGTTCTCTGTAAGGCTGAGTTCTCTGTAAGGCTGCAATTAAGGTAATAATCAGGACTGGGCTGTAATCTAAAGGCTCAACAAGGGAAGGATCAATTTATAAGCTCATTCCAGTTGTCAGAGTTCCTTTTATTGTGACTTTAGGAATCATAGTAAGTTGCTTCTTCCAAATTAGCAATGAAAAAGCAGAAAGACTCTAAAACAAGTTGGCTAGCAAGATGGATTATCACACAACATAATGTAGTCACAGAGGTGACATCCCATCACCTTTGTCATATTATATTGGTTAGAAGCAAGCCATAGTTCCTGCTCACATTAAAGGGGAAGTGATTATACAAGAGGTGTGAATACCAGAAGATGGGGATATAAAGGGAAACCTCAAAATCTGTCTACAACAGAGGGACGTTGTGGTGCCAGGTAGGTGGTAGAGGTTCACCTAATCCACAGTTTGGCCAAATGTTGTTTGGACAGGTATCAAAACCAATATTCACCCAGAACTGAGACCAAATCCAGACATACTCATAATATGTTCAAATTCTGGTATACAAGAATAAATTGGAAATTCCATTAGAATACTACTCATAACAAAATTATTAAAATATTAGTAGTAATTTTTTAAAGTGTATCATTATAATCTGGGAACAAAATTTCCAAACACTGTCACACTGCCAACCACACTGTTGACCTCTCCTTTATAGCATTTTTACAGCCACAACTTTACATGTATTTGTATGACTAGTTGATTAATGTTGGAGTATTACGCTAGACTGAAATCTCCAGAAAATCAAGAGCCTATGTTCAGTTTTGTTCATGGTAGTACATTTGGTGGAATAGAATTATTAATTCTCACATCTGCTTTTCCCCCACCTATCTTCATCCCTCATGAGAAGGGGGCTGTTAATGTCATAAAAATGCATCAAAGTTATTATATCAGAGGTGGTCAGTAAATAGCAAGAGAAGGGTTTATGAACAAAGAAGTTCACTTTAAAATTTTTAATAATTGTACAAATTTGTCCAACGGTAGGGGAATGTCCAACTGTAGGGGAATTGTTAATTATACCATGGTAAATCTAATCCATACAGGAAGAATGTATATCATTCCTTCCTCTAGTAAGCAGTTACCTTCCCAGAGATACAGAATACAAACCAGACTGCTGCCCCAGGAGTATCACCTGCATTTCCTAATAATAGTGTAGCAAAAAACTAATGTATTTTGGAGTTAACTAGATCTAGGTGCAAATTCTAATTCTACCAGTCTTAAATGGCCAAAATGGAAATCTGCCTATCCTGCATACGGTTTGTCCAAAGCAGTTTTCAAACTGTGGTCTTTAAAGCAGCAACAGCAGCATCAATGCAAGTTTTTGAGTCTTGACTCAAACTTACTGACTCAAAATCAATGGGGATGGGATCCGACACTGTTTTAACAAGCCCTCTAGGTGATTCTGATGCACCCTCAAATATGAGACCCCAAATTCAAGTCACATCTATTTTACCCGTCCCATCTTGGTTATTTTGGTTTCCAACCACAAGGTGGCAACCTTTGTCTAAAGTCTTATGAGTTGGCCAATGGTACAATAAGTATATCTGGTCTAGTTACCTGTCCAAAAAGTAGTAGGTAGTAATGTGATATAGGGATGTGAGAGAAATGGGATATGGGAGAGTAAGAAAAGAGATGGAATGAGAAACAGGGCTGGAGGGGGCCTTATCGCTGCTTTGAACATAGCAAGTTAGCTAGGGTAAGGGAGAGGAGTGGTGGTGCTAGGGGCACTGGTCAGGTAGTTTTACCACCTAACAATTCAGCTCATTCTGGGTACAAAAGAATGTACATCAATGTTGCAGAGTTTGTGGGCAACCAATTTCATCTATTCTTTTCATCGTAATAATCCCCAGACACCACCCAATGGCAAGCACCTCCCTGCACCATCACCTGCCCTCTTCCTAGGTCCTAGAGTTGCACCTCCAACTCTAATCATGAACTCCTTATCCAATTCTCTTCCTATTATTGATTTCCCACTTTTAAAACATTTCCACAGCTCTCCCTGAAGCCCTATTGCAAAGTAAAGCAAGCTCAGCCAGAAATACTGCTGTTGCCCCTCTTCATGGATCATTCCTTAACTGAGACATGGTACTTCTGCTGAAGATTCTACTTTCTGTACAGCCCCTATAGTGAAATCTGTTTATTTTTTTTTTATTACCCATAAGTTATAGAGATTGGCAAAGTAGGTAGAGGATGGGAAAACTCAAAAACAGGAGTCTTGGGATCCTTGGGTGGCTCAGCGGTTTGGTGCCTGCCTTCGGCCAGTGGTGTGATCCTGGAGATCTGGGATCGAGTCCCACATCAGGCTCCCTGCATGGAGCCTGCTTTTCCCTCTGCCTGTGTCTCTGCCTCTCTTTCTCTCTGTGTCTCTCATGAATAAATAAAATCTTAAACAAACAAACAAACAAACAAAAAACCACAGGAGTCTTGAGACAAGATACAATTTCTCATCCCTGGCAATGAGATCCATGCAGACATGTCACCCAGAACCTTAGCTTCTCAGTTCTGTTGAATGTCTCAATTCTATTTCACGCCAGCCACTGACCCATGACCACACAGTGACACAATGGATGTTTTCAAAACCTAGAAGAAATCCACATTGGAAATCTTTTTTGACTCATTTATCTTTTCTTCTTTCCTGCTTTCTATAAGATAGATGGACTTTTCTTCTTCTAGTTTAAAAGTTACACGTTCTATTTTTGTTCTTTGTCTCCTTTAACAATCATGTTAACTCACTTTATAAACATCTGTACTCTCCTTTTAACAATATGACTTACGCCTTTTGATTCCCATCACACCTCCCCTGTCATTTTGATAATATTTTTTTTTTAATTTTTATTTATTTATGATAGTCACAGAGAGAGAGAGAGGCAGAGACACAGGCAGAGGAAGAAGCAGGCTCCATGCACTGGGAGCCTGATGTGGGATTCGATCCCGGGTCTCCAGGATCGCGCCCTGGGCCAAAGGTAGGCGCCAAACCGCTGCGCCACCCAGGGATCCCTCATTTTGATAATATTTAAAAATTTAGTTCTAGGTTACTCCATAGTAAGCTTTTTCTTCGTTTTTGTCCAGTATTTTTAAATTTTTCACATCACCAACAAATTATACCATGATATTCAATCACTCTTACTTCCATATCTCTTGTAGCATCTCTTTCTTCTCTTCTCACCTGAAGACCTTTTCCAAAATTGTCTTCAGGAAGGATCTTTGTGGGCAGTAGGTCTGTCAAACTTTCCCAGACAATGTATGTCCCAGAATATTTTTACTTTATTACATTTAAATGAAAAATGGATGAAAATAAAATTATAAGTTCAAAGTTCTTTTAAACATCGTCTTTAAAGATGTGGTTTATGTATACAATGGAATATTACTTAGCCATTAGAAACGACAAATACCCACCATTTGCTTCGACATGGATGGAACTGGAAGGTATTATGCTGAGTGAAATAAGTCAATCGGAGAAGGACAAACATTATATGGTCTCATTCATTTGGGGAATATAAAAAATAGTGAAAGGGAATAAAGGGGAAAGGAGAAAAAAATAAGTGGGAAATGTCAGAGAGGGAGACAGAACATGAGAGACTCCTAACTCTGGGAAACTAGGGGTGGTGTAAGGGGAGGTGGGCAGGGGGTGGGAGTGACTGGGTGATGGGCCAGTGGAGGCACTTGATGGAATGAGCACTGGGTGTTATTCTATATGTTGGCAAATTGAACACCAATAAAAAATAAATTTATTTTAAAAATAATAAAATATTAGTCAGTTGTCTTCTTGTATTCAAATTTGTTAATAAGAAATATTGTCAATTTAATTCTTTCCTTTGTAGAGAATTTTACTTTTCTATTTGGGAGCTTTGATAAGTCATTGATATTCTTAAATTTTATTATAATGTGTATATGTGTGTTTGTACATACATATACATATATAGGTCTTATTTCTCCTAGTCTACATCAGCCACAATGTGTTAGAGGAATGGAGAGAAAAGAGCACTAGGTACCACAGAACCTATTGATAATTCCCATTTGCTGCCATTCCATACGCAACTGCTATGATCAAGTTTTCATCTTGAAACTCTTTGAAAGAAGCAGCACTGTGAGGAGACCATGCCCCGGGTTGTAATCTACCAGCCGTGGACATCTGAAAGGGATGGAAGAGTGAATAGCTAATGAAGTAGTCCCCATCTATTTTAAATAACCTCCCTCTCAACCAAGTAGAGCTTTTGCTGCCCTGATATGCTCTGATATATTCACAGACACTGGTAACTGTGGTTTGGGATGTTTCCACTGACTTCTGTAGTGAAGGGGTTAATAATGTAGGTTCTGTGACAATTAGAGGAAATACAAGAGCAAACTTCAAATGCTTTTCTTAAATGTATCTTCTCGCTGCTGCCTCCAATTACTCCCTATTCCAGGCTGCTAAAGAAAACCACACAGCCAATTGAAGCCACCACAAACAGGCTTCTTTTCTCACCTGAGCCCTCAGCAGCACTCAGCTATCTCTTTACTTGTCAGCTTTTTCTTCTATTTGTTCAGTACCTATTCAAATCTCCACCACACTCATCAAGCCCCTCCAAACCCTATTCTTTTCAGCAATTGACTGAGAAATCACACCTTGCACATCTCCAGAGGCACCTTCTCATATGAGAATGGCAATCCCAGAACACAACATAGAACACAGTGAAAATTATATCTCTAGTTGTGCTAGATTGCAGCCCGTAAGGACTTTGAGTCCTGCTTCAAAGAAAAATGAAGACAATGAAATGACAAGAGAGGAAAATCACAGTCCTATCTCTATATCCAGTGAATATATCCTTCAGGAATGAAGCAGAAATCAAGAGATTCTTGGATGAAAGAAATCGAGGAGAATTTTCCACAAGTAGACCTATGCTTTGTCTAAATGAAGTTCTTGAAGCATAAAAGAAATGATAAAAAGAGGAAACCCGAAACATCAGGAATAAAAAACAATGTAAGAATAAAATTATAGGTAAATGCAATAGACTTTCCTTCTCTTGAGTTTTCTAAATTTCATCTTATGGTTGAAATAAAAATTAGAATATTGTTTGATGTGATTCTCAAAGTATATAGAGGAAATATCTCACAAAATTATATTATAAATGGGGAAGGTATAGGAATTTAAAAGGAAATACTTTTCCATAACTCATTTGAACTAATTAGATGTCTACACAACCTCTAGATTTTGATAAGCTATTATGTATAATGTAGGAGAGGAGGGGCAAGATGGCGGAGGAGTAGGGTCCCCAAATCACCTGTCCCCAACAAATTACCTAGAAAACCTTCAAATCATCCTGAAAATCTACGAATCCAGCCTGAGATTTAAAGAGAGACCAGCTGGAATGCTACAGTGAGAAGAGTTCGCGCTTCTATCAAGGTAGGAAGACGGGGAAAAAGAAATAAAGAAACAAAAGGCATCCAAGGGGGAGGGGCCCCGCGAGGAGCCGGGCTAAGACCCGGGCGAGTGCCCCCAGGACAGGAGAGCCCCGTCCCGGAGGAGCAAGAGCTGCACCAACCTTCCCGGGCGGAAAGGGGCCCGCAGGGAGTTAGAGCAGGACCCAGGGGGGCGGGGATGCCCTCGGGCTCCCTGGGACACTAACAGGCACCTGCGGTGCGCGCAGGTGAGTGCACGGAGCTCCCTAAGGGCTGCAGCGCGCACGGCGGGACCCGGAGCAGCTCAGAGGGGCTCGGGGGCGGCTCCGCGGAGGGGGCTGCGCGGCTCCGGGAACAGCTCAGCGGCGGCGGCTCGGGCGGAGGAAGAAGCTCCGCGGAGGGGGCTGCGCGGCTCCAGGAGCAGCTCAGCGGCGGCGACCCGGGCTGAGGAAGAAGCTCCGCGCGGAGGGGGCGGCGCGGCTCCGGGAGCAGCTCGGGGTGACTCGGCCGGCGGCTCCGCGGAGGGGGCTGCGGGGCGGGCGCGCGAATCCAACAGCGCAGGCTCCGGAGCACAGGGCGCCGGGACACAGCCCAGGATCCGGCCTCCCCCGGAACAGGCAGAGGCCGGGAGGGCCCAGGACAGCGAGGACCCTCCTGCCCCTCCTGCCCCGAGCTGAGCAGATCAGCGGCCCCGCCCCGGAGCTCCCAGGCCCTGCAGACGGAGAGCCCCGGAGTTATTGCGGGGGCCGAATCCAGGTTCCCAGAGCTGCCGCCCCGCCCCTGTGGCTTCCTCCCGGGGCCTCACGGGGTGAACAACCCCCACTGAGCCCTGCACCAGGCAGGGGTAGAGCAGCTCCCCCAAGTGCTAACACCTGAGAATCAGCACAACAGGCCCCTCCCCCAGAAGACCAGCGACACGGACCAGTTCCAAGGGAAGTCAAGGGACTTAAAGTATACAGAATCGGAAGATACTCCCCCGTGTTTTTTTTGTTTTTGTTTTTTTGTTTTTGTTTTGGTTTGTGTTTTTTTTTTCTTTCTCCTTGATTTCTGATTGCTTCCCCCACCCCACCCCACCATTTTTTCCCTCTCCTTTCTTTCTTTTTCTTTCTCTTTTTCTTCTTTCCCCCCCTTTTTTTCTTCTTTTTTCTTTTTCTCTTTTCTTTCCATCTCTCTCTTTTTCGCCTTTTCCCAATACAACTTGTTTTTGGCCACGCTGCACTGAGCAAAATGACTAGAAGAAAAACCTCACCTCAAAAAAAAGAATCAGAAACAGTCCTCTCTCCCACAGAGTTACAAAATCTGGATTACAATTCAATGTCTGAAAGCCAATTCAGAAGCACTATTATACAGCTACTGGTGGCTCTAGAAAGAACCATAAAGGACTCAAGAGACTTCATGACTGCAGAATTTAGATCCAATCAGGCAGAAATTAAAAATCAATTAAATGAGATGCAATCCAAGCTAGAAGTCCTAACGACGAGGCTTAACGAGGTGGAAGAACGAGTGAGTGACATAGAAGACAAGTTGATGGCAAAGAGGGAAACTGAGGAAAAAAGAGACAGGCAATTAAAAGACCATGAGGATAGATTAAGGGAGATAAATGACAGCCTGAGGAAGAAAAACCTACGTTTAATTGGGGTTCCCGAGGGCGCTGAAAGGGACAGAGGGCCAGAATATGTATTTGAACAAATCCTAGCTGAAAACTTTCCGAATCTGGGAAGGGAAACAGGCATTCAGATCCAGGAAATAGAGAGATCCCCCCCTAAAATCAACAGAAACCGTTCAACACCTCGACATTTAATAGTGAAGCTTGCAAATTCCAAAGATAAGGAGAAGATCCTTAAAGCAGCAAGAGAAAAAAAGTCCCTGACTTTTATGGGGAGGAATATTAGGGTAACAGCAGACCTCTCTACAGAGACCTGGCAGGCCAGAAAGGGCTGGCAGGATATATTCAGGGTCCTAAATGAGAAGAACATGCAACCAAGAATACTTTATCCAGCAAGGCTCTCATTCAAAATGGGAGGAGAGATAAAGAGCTTCCAAGACAGGCAGGAACTGAAAGAATATGTGACCTGCAAACCAGCTCTGCAAGAAATTTTAAGGGGGACTCTTAAAATTCCCCTTTAAGAAGAAGTTCAGTGGAACAATCCACAGAAACAAGGACTGAATAGATATGATGACACTAAACTCATATCTGTCAATAGTAACTCTGAACGTGAACGGGCTTAATGACCCCATCAAAAGGCGCAGGGTTTCAGACTGGATAAAAAAGCAGGACCCATCTATTTGCTGCCTACAAGAGACTCATTTTAGACAGAAGGACACCTACAACCTCAAAATAAAAGGTTGGAGAACCATTTACCATTCAAATAGTCCTCAAAAGAAAGCAGGGGTAGCCATCCTTATATCAGATAAATTAAAATTTACCCCGAAGACTATAGTGAGAGATGAAGAGGGACACTATCTCATACTCAAAGGATCTATCCAACAAGAGGACTTAACAATATATATGCCCCGAATGTGGGAGCTGCCAAATATTTAAACCAATTAATAACCAAACTCAAGAAATACTTTGATAATAATACACTTATACTTGGTGACTTCAATCTAGCTCTTTCTACCCTTGATAGGTCTTCTAAGCACAACATCTCCAAAGAAATGAGAGCTTTAAATATGTATAATGTAATACCTACAGCAACCACTAAAAATTTTAGATAAAGAGATGTACTCAAAAATACTAGATAAATCAAAATGGGATTCTAAAAAATATTGACATAACCCACAGGAAAGCAGAAAAAAGAAAACAGAAATGTAGAACAGAGGGAACAAAGAGAACACACACACATACAGAAAATGGAGGACTTAAGCCTCAACATATCAATAGTTACATTATGTAAATAGTATAGGACTTTGATCCACAAGATGGCATAGACCCATCTCTCAATAAAGTGCATCTATACCTAAAATCATACCTATACGATATTGAACACTTTTTGGGACCACAAAAAAGACAAGTATCCTTATTTTTTACCACTCTTCTTTAACATCTTATTGGAAGCCCTAAGTAGTGCAATAATGCAAGAAAACGAAATGAAATGCATACAGAATGTAAAGGAAGAAATAAACTTAACTTCTGTGTAATCATTAGAAAAACATCAGACAAATTCCAATTAAGGAACACTCTAAAATATCTGACAAGTACTCCTCAAAATAGACAAGATCATCAAAAACAAGGAAAACCTCAGAAACTATCACAAGCAGGGGAAACCTATGGATACATGATTATTGAATAGAATATGTACTAGATGGTATCCTGGCACCAAAGAAGACATTAGGCAAAAGCTCAGGAAATCTGAACAAAGTAAGGGTTTTACTTAATAATAATGTGTCACTATCAGGTCATTAATTGCGACAAATGTACCTTACTAATGTAAAACATTAATCATAGGGGAAACCAGGTGTGGGCGATATAGGAACTCTGTACTACCTTGGTAGCTTTTTCATAAAGGTGCTTGGCAAAGTGAAAAAAAAATCTCAATGCCAATAGTCATTAGGGAAATGCAGATTAAAACCACATTAAAATACCACTCTATACCTATTAGAATGGCTAATTCTAAAAACTCACAATAACAAGTAGTGCAAGGCTGCTGAGCAACTGGAACTCATACATTGTTGGTGAGAATAGAAAGGTGATACAGTTATTTTGAAAAACATTCTGGCAATTTCTTTTAATGTTAAACATTCACTTACCACATGACCCAGCAATTCCACTTCTGGATAATTGCCTAAGTGAAATGAAAACTTATGTTCACACAAAAATCTGTATAACAAATGTTTATTCTTAATTGCCAAAAACTGAAAACAACCCAACTATCTCTCAAATGTTTAATGGATAAACAAAGATTAGTACATCCGTATAATGGAATACAATTCATCAATAAAAAGGAAGGAATTATTGATACGTAAAATAAACCAGACTTAAAAGGCTACATATTGTACAATTCCACATATATAATGTTCTGGAAAAGTCATGACTGTAGGAATGGATTACTTAGTGACAGAGGTTAAGTGTTGGGGAGGAAGGTTTAATTACAAAGAAGAGGCTCAAGGATATTTTGGGAGGTAATGTAGTTGTTCTGTGTCTTCATTGTGATGGTATTTAAACCTATACATTAACTAAAACTCATAGAAATTTACACCAAAAATAGTAACATTAAAAAATAAACCCTCAAATCAGTTACATTTCTATATTTCCTCAAAAAAAAAAGAGAAAACAAAATTCTTAGAAGATACCCTTATGACAGCATCAAAATACTGAAGACATAGTAGCCACCTAACAAATGACATGCAATAACTTTAGGGAAAATTATGAAAATTAATTGGGAGGTATTGTTATGAACTGAATGGGTTCCCCAA